>NW_010398577.1:47938-57405 GCF_000710305.1 Buceros rhinoceros silvestris
GGGGGGGGGGAGGAAATGTCCTTTGGATATATATTTCCTTTATTATCTTTCCTCATCCACGTTGTGATGTTTTTACATTATTTTGATTTCTTTACATTTTATCTTATCTTATGTGAAATTAGTCTTTTGAACATTTTTAGATTTAGAAAATATCTTTTTATTTGAAGACGAAAGTGTTTCTGAGTTTGTTTTTTATTAGTATCTCACTTACATTGCATTTCAAAGTAAGCCTCAGTTAAAGTCTCTCCAGAATATTAATTTACCATTGTGTGATTAAGGTGAGGAAGAATTTGCCTTAGAATATATTATTTCACACAGAGCCATATAAACCACAAAAATAAAAACCTCTTTACCTTTCTGGTTTAGGGCTATGCGTATTTTGATCTAAATAGAGCTAGAAGAGGGTCATATCTGTACTCAGCACAGAACAGTTAATCTCTAGGTATTAAATAAGAGAAAAATGCCTGTTGGTGATCCTCTTGCTAACCAAAAGTCATCTAAAATATGCAGCAGTACAATTAGACCGATGCCTTTCAATATTCAACGCAGTTTCCAAGATGATGATGGCTATTTGTCAAGCCTTTTTTTTTTTTTTTATGATTAGTTCATGTGAAGGATTAATTGTGTGAGAATTCTTCCTGTATATGTAGGCATGAGGTTTGCCAAAAAAAACCCCAACCAAAAACCAAAAAGGAGGGAGGCTGGATGGGTTGGGTGGTTGTGCTTTCCCATACCAACAGGTGTCCGGCTACCACTCACGGGAGCAGAAGCCACTTTCATGGGTAAAGGCCAGGAGTGCAAAAATGCAAACACAGTGTAAGTATCACTTCACTGGCAAAAAAGCCTCCAAATGAGGCCGTGCAGACCCACAGGCCTTAATATTTAAAAGTATCTCCATGCCCAACTGGAGACGTGGCTCTGATTGGATGTTACCAATAGGGAAAATTTAGCTGCAAGTTATGAGTTGAAATGTTGTATTTCCTGCAATAACAGCGACGGCTAATTTGTGATTGTATGGCATATCCTAACAGCTGTGATATATGTTGCTTTGAATTCATTTATTTGCAACAATATTTGTTAATTTTTTCCTTCAGATGCCTGTTGTTGATATTTTCTAAATAAAGCCAAGGAGAAGAAAACGCCAGCATTTTGAAACATAAAGCAATCTGTAAAATTAAAAAAGCTTTCGTTCCATCCCCCCGCCCCCAGCCCCAAATGTATACCATATGCCAAAGCTACTCCTTAACTACAACTGACTGTTGTTACTGTAGTAATCAGTCTATGTCAGAGCAATTACTTAAAATCATCCGTCCCGGTTGTTTTGCAGAGGCTGCATCACACTGAGCAGAACAATGTGGCTGACAACCCAGGCGGCGCTCAGGCCTGACCATCCTGCGCGTGCCGCCTGATTGACGGGGACCCGCGGCAAGCAGGATGGGTGCCGCCTGATGCCGCCTTGCTGCCTTCGACAGGGAGAGCTTGTTTAGGTGGATGCCCCTGCCTTTGCCGTGGAGCAGGAGGTTGGGGCAGGTGTGCAACAGCCTGCATGCAAGAAGTCACACCAGTGTTGACTTCACTGGTGAGATGATGAGGACTGGAGAGGTGTACTCGGAACCCCACATACAGCTGGTGGTTGGTGATGGGGAGGAAAAGAAAAACCCCAATAATCCTCATCAAGATGCTGGTGTGCCAAAAAACTCCAGATGCTGTGGAACCTGGTAATGTCAAATGCCCCTTTCCAAATCCTGTCCTTTAGTGGCCATCTCCTCTTGAAAACAATTTGCTCTTGTTTCTGCCCTTAAAACATGCTTATCCAATAGGAAAAATGTGGCCCCCAAACCTACACTGTTTTCTCTAACAGTCCTGAGGTTTTTTTATTTTTCACTACCCACAGAGAGATTTTCAAACACATTTAATTTTATTAACAAATAAGCTCTGTTAGAGGGGAGAGCCATACAAAATCAATCATTAATTGAAAGGAGCTGTACACGTTGATTTCTACATCAAAGATCCACTGTGCCAATTATTGCTGAGGGAAATACTATTTAGCGATAAGAATTGCTATACATTTATTTCTTACTTATTGTAAATTGTTAGAAGAAAACACATGGTGTGTTATGGAGCCACAAAAGCTCACAAACATTTTCAGAGAATAGAGCACAGAGCCTACATGAAGGCTGAAATTTAAAATCTTTGAAGCTTTTCTAATATTGGAAGTAAGAATAAAGCATTCAGAAATGATAACCTTATTGTTGAGTTCTCAGGAAAGGCTTTCTGCTCTGCTAATTACTTTTACAATACCTCGTGAGATGGCACCATGACTGGAGTGCTTAGGATACTGCAGTTGAAATAATAATCTGACATTTCTTAAAAGGCTTGCTTCTTTCTGAGTGGTGTTGTCTTTTATCAGCCTGCCTCATGCCTTTATCACGTTTGTTCCCATTCAGATCAGTGAAGGCTTTCATTTTCTCAACAGTCCCCAAAGCCGGGATTTGTAGCCTGTATTCAGATTTGTTTAAAATCAATGCAGTACAAAATAATTAGAGAAACAAAAAAGGAGTTGCAGGTTCTTCTGTTTCCTTAGATCTTTTGACCATAAAACGTTCACTGTGTGTATTGGAGGAAGCATTTTAAAATAGATAGTGAGTGCATGTATTGCCTTGCACACATTGTAGTTGTACACCACATAGACCCATAATTGCAGAATTCTGAACATTAATACAAAGAAATATTCTTTTTCTCAGCAGCAGAAGCATCAATAAAAAAAGCCAATTAGAAGAGATGAATTTTTATTACATGCTGATGATTAAATCTACATTAATCATAAACATCCACAGGCCACCAACAGAGCTTGTTTAATCATTTTCAACCATTTGTGTCTCTCTCCAGCTACCATTCTGTTAGATTTTTATACATTACTTCCATATTTGGTATTGGGAAGTTAGAAAGTGTGAGTATACTCCTGGGTAATCAGGATTTCAGGCAATATGACTCAAAAAAACATTCACAGAGGAACTGTCCTGAAAGGCTTCTAAACACATGATTTGATGGGCTGTGCAGCTACATGGAATTGTTTATGGAGCTATTGTGTCATATATGGCACTCTCTCTATGCGCGGAGGTTATTTCAAGTATTAAATAACCGTTGAACTGAGTAAAAACATAACTATGTAATTGAGATAGACATAAAAGATATAATTGAGAATAAAAGGTCAAGAAAGCCCCAGGTATAATGACCTGGACAACGAGAAGAACAAGAAATGACTCTACAATGGACAGGAGAATTTTTAATGAAAATTGTTTTGAGAACCAGCCTAGTAAAAAAAGGATATAGCATGTTGTCTCATTGCTAGAAGCAAGTAAATAACACTACGGAATAGTTCAGACCTAATTGGGAGTTGGAATAATTATAGACGATGATAAGCCAGCCACCAGAGAAATGCAATATTCAAGATGTGTGGTAACAAACACATTGATTAACATAAGTCAGGACAGGAAAGAATACAGCTCAGAAATACAGTATATAATTTATGACTGTGGCATAAAATGAATATCAACAATAGATATGAAGAGAAAGAAATAAAATAATTAGAATTCCTCTCCTCTTTTTTTTTTATTTCACAGTGATTTTGTAAAGAAAGAGCATTTAGTCAACAACTTTTTTTGTTACGGATGAATTACATTGAATGCAGCCTTTTTGAACACCATAGAAATTTCACTGCAGTTTTTGGTGGGATACTGAGACTTTTCTCTACATGCAGTTATATTCCATGTTGACTGGTGCTGATTTTATTTTCTTCTTTTTATAAGCAGACTTTTCTTATATGATAAAAGGGAAGGGGGGAGGAGGAAAGTAGAAGCCATTTTAGTTTTCCCTTGGATAAATTAAGCCAGGAAAGATGCTCTTGGGAGATTTCATATAGGAAAAAAAATAACACTTTCTGGGCTCCTATTCTTAAGCTATTTTTCATTCCCAACAGCTTGACAAAAGGCAAATCTATGTTTTACAATTTCGCAGAATTATGTATTTCTTCCTTGCCTTAGAAGGATTTGGAGACTGCAGAGCCAGTAAGCATACTGGGATGGTCTAGTTTGACCTGGGGCTGCACCATGTCCCACATCAGGACCCTGCCCGGGATGCTGCCATGGGGATGATTGTGGAGCAACCAGTGTCACAGGTGCCAGCTACCCCATTCCATCACCTGGAGTGTCATTCCTACTGTGTCGCCCTGAAGAATGAAAAGGAGATGTGAAGCAGCTACAGCTCCTTAGCCAAAAATTGTAATGTCTCTAGAGAGGCAATGTAATTCTTTGAATAATGTAGGATTTTACAGGAGCGCATGCCTGTGTGATCAGATGCTTTGTTTCTCTGGGAACACAGGTCAGACTTCAACACAAGGAATCAGACATATAGTGACTACTGGCTTTTGAGTGAGCTGGTGTGGTGATTGCACCACCAGGCAATCTCTCCTTATGTCTCCCAGAAGCAAAACAACCTTACAGCGTGCAGATTTGTATTGGCAGAGGAGGTGCTCTATGTTCTAATTTTAAAATGCCACCTTCATCAGCATGTACTCCATCAGCAGAACAGGCCTTGGCTGAAGTCAGCCAGTGGGAAAGTATGGAGTCATATTGCTTAAGCTAGCAGTTCAGCAAATTTCTGTGCTCCAGACTGGTCATCTCTGAATTTCACAAGTACCTCTGTGCACGTAGATCATAAAAATATTAACTGAAAATGCTATTAAAGGCAACATGGCTCATTGACCACGTAACACGGTGTTGCTGTCAAACAGTTATTTGTAGACCACGCTTTGAGAACCACTCACTGAAACTGTCTAAAATGAAGTGTGGAAAACACTGTAAGAAACAAAGCCAAGACAATAATATATTGTCAAGGAAATGGAATCTAGCCTGGTCTTTTTCTGTCTCACAGTTGCAGAGATATATGATAGCTCTATCAATTGTAATGCCAGCCTAAGCCAGAATATATGGTCAAGCACAAAGAAATAATTAGGGAACCGTCACAGTAGGCAAAAGAAGGTATAAGGAATAGTAAATGAAGCTAAGCTGAGATAGATATAAAATGGTGAGAGCCGTGAGAAAAGTGAAAGATGAAAGATACCAGTCAGCCCAACAACATGAATATGATATAAAGCAGAACAGCTTTTAGTTAAGGTAGATCTCAGTTTTTTAACATTCTGTGAGGAAAGATTTGCAAAAGAATGGAGCAATGTGTGAAAATAAGAAACAGAAGGAGCAGAAGGAAGACAATATGGTAACACATGGTTACAGTTCCAAGACTTTAGTATATTTCTCGTACTATATCCCTTTATGTTAAAATGCATTCTGTTTATTCTGGCTCAATGGCTCAGCTGGTACCATAGTGTAACACCCCACCACATGGCAGACCTAAGCTCAGGAACAAGCTTGGGCTGACGGAGCTTGGGACTGTCACAGAGGTGATTGCTGTTAGCTTCAGTGTTGGCTAATGCTGCCCAGGAAAGGGATAGAGCTGTGTGTTTCTCTGAGAACGGCAAGAAGGAAGGAGAACAATAAGCAAAATGGGAGAAAATGCATCTTAGAGGGACAGACAAAAATCTTATGTAAGTCTTGCTTTCTAGGAAGTTGAGAACATCGTTTGCTCATTGGTTTTCTACAGGACTAATAGAAGATGCTGATTTCTGCACTGTAAATATTACTTCTACAAAGAAATTTTATTTCTTTTCCAAATATTTCATGCATTAGTACAGCTATAGAAAATGAACTGACACAAACAGCAAAAGTTCAGAGCTAGAATGATAGCTAGTTCTAAAAGAACAAATGTATATAGTGATATTATAGATCTCCTTGTAACCTACACGTTTAAGTATAGAGAACTGCAATCACTCTCTGATGGAGCTTCCCAGCCTTCTGAGGTTTAACGTAAGTTGGAAGGAAGCATGGAAGATAAACGTGCTGATTTCAGACATCCTGAAGCTCGTTTGCAAAAAGTTCACTTGAAGCATTTATTACCTTACGGAGGCAAAAAGTGAGATTTATCTAACCTCAGTGATCTATTGATGTATCGGTTATTTATTTTAGATACCGACTCCAGAATGAGGCCTCTCTCCCTCCTAGACAGAACAGTTGATTAAATTGCAACAGATGCTTGATGAATCTCAGGTGAGATGAAGCCTACCCCAGGAAAACAAAATGGAGCAGTTCTTAACTCCATGTATTTGATGCCACCTGCTTCCATGTCTCTCAAATATACCAAATACTGTAGTTGGAGAGAAATCAAACTGATTTATTCTGGCTCTCTCAATAGCAATGACACATTGATAATGAAGAACAAGTGGTTTCCCTCAGTAAAATTCATTCCTTGGTCTGCACTGTGGTAGTGCAACCTGATGAATATTTTGCAACAAATCTCACATGGACAGTATGGCTCTGAATTGTAAGTTGCTCTTTTAAAAGCAGCTCAGTACCTTGAACATTAGCCAATAGCTTTCGATTTGTTCTAGGCATCTAGACACACATAATTTAGAAACAGTTTTCATACATATACATATACATTATTCAAAAAGTACCTCTCATCACGGCTGTGAGATCACAGGACTCTTTTTGTCAGCTAATTCTCCTGAAGAAATAATCATGCAAAACATTGTCTTTTGGAAGCAAACTGTAACTATCTCAGAAATTACTCTTTTCACCCTCCCCAAACTTGAAATTGCCAAGCAGATATCTGTGGGTTATTCCTGAAGTCTCTGTAAAACATATTTAAATAAGAAAAGCATGTCCAAGGTCATAAGAAAAAACAAAAAAACCTGAGAACAAAGTTATAATTAAGAAATATTTAAGTTCTACACACAATTAAGTTTGATCTGATCAGGGAAATAAGTACTTTTAACCTGACAAAGATGGGTACATTTGCTTTGCCAGATCTGGGACAATGCATCCTTAAGATAACAGTGCCATTTCTTTCAAGCACGACTTCAAAAATGTGGGAGGAGGGAGCGACTAAAGCAAAATTGCAAATGCAACTTTTGATTGTTATGATTTATTTTTAATTATCCTTTTCTCCTTTTGTCTTAATTGGACAGAGCCAGTCTAAACTTGTTCTGTGCAATTAAGAGCAGTTACATGCATAGAAAATTGAGACCTATTTTAAATCTCATTTGGACTGACTCATAGTTCAGCTTGCTCAAGGAAAATTAGAGCAAGAAAATATATTTAAAAAGCTAATGAGCTTTAGTAAAAATATACTCAACAAAATGATGTGCTGGGAAATTTTACACATTCATTTCAAATCATATCAGACAGTGGATTGGGGAAAAGGCATTTTGCTCTTACTAGGCTTTCACAGGGGACATCTAGGAGCATGTTATCGAATCCTCTTAAAAATTTGTTCTGAAGTTTGAGCTATTTATTTCCAAGGCAACTAAACAAATATTTTCCAAATAACTCATACATGTGGCTCAGACGGGGGCTAATTCTGTTCTTGGTAATTTCCTACCTCTCGCAAACACAATTGGCACCCAGTGTACACAGCAATGCACTTTCCAATAGTTAAGGTAACAAAAACGCTGTAAGGTGAAGGCTGTGCTACAGCACCTGCATAATGCCCATTAGCGTTAATAGAGGCTTGAGAGAACATATCCAATACCTCCATAAAAGGCCTCATGCAGCTTGGAATAAATGTACAAAACAATAATAAATTAGTGAACCAGTATGAGAATAATCGTTTGAAATGAACCCAAATCCAAATATTGGAAATTTCTGGGGTTTCCTGTTACACATGGGACTCATTTCTTAGATCCTTAGGCTAAGATGTTTGCAAAGGCGGGGAAAGTGCCTGAGAAATCCTGTCTTCTCTCCTGGCTGCTTGCATGCAGCTGTGGCTTTGTACATGGAGGAGGTTGCATGCATGAGGAGCAATCAAGGAGATATTGTGCCTGCTTGGCGTAAAATACACCTTGTGGCTCTCCTGATCATTGTCCGTTCTCCCCTTTCCTGCTTTAGGTGCCATATAGACCAATGTAAAACCAAACCAAACCATGTGCCGTGTGTTCTTGAAGGCTGAACCAGATATTTTGCCAGAAAGTCCCATAGTGCAAGTCTTTGCTCACAATTCCTACAGAGTCTTTACAGGGACTTAAAAACGAGAATACAGTTATTTTATTTTTTTAGCTATTATTTTTTATTACTGAGCATCCCGGTCCTCTATATTCTCCAGCAAGAAGTAGCAGTGGGAACACAGAGCAAATTAAGCTTAACTATTTGTCCATTAAAAAAAAGTTTCAAAAATT
Organism: Buceros rhinoceros silvestris; assembly: GCF_000710305.1. Lineage (NCBI taxonomy): Eukaryota > Metazoa > Chordata > Aves > Bucerotiformes > Bucerotidae > Buceros > Buceros rhinoceros. Next base: position 56,226 of record NW_010398577.1, read on the forward strand.
TAAGTTCCTTAAACAATTTGAAGCTGCTTGTTAAAAGTGTTTGTTTGTTTTAAACATTTTCTCTTTTCTTCACTCTCCTTTGCCTTATGGCCTTTTTTGCTAACGTCTTGCACTGAAGTCCAGTTGATAGAGAGACCTTGTTCATGAAGTGTGAATTTCCATCAAGTCAGGTGAAATGCAAACTTGAACGATGGAGAGCTGGATCTTTTCCAGTCCTAAATATAGCCATGTGAGAGCTCTCTGAAACCTGCCAAGCAGTTGGCCCCACTCTTGAAGAAAAGAAAGGCCAGAAATACTTAGGATCCTTCAGTTTGCCTCACTAATTTCTTGTCCTCCCACAGATTTGAAAGTCCCTCTGACCAGTTAGACTCTGCCTATGCACAGTTCACAGTTTTTCATACTGCAATACTCTGTACATCTCCAGGGCACCTTCCCTTCTGAAAGAAGGTCTTCATTGTGCACTGAGAGTTGTGTTGGTGCTAGAATGAAATTTCGAAGGGGTGGTAAGATAACAGGTAGGAAGAGCTCCTAGACCTTGGGGGTATTGAAGTCCCCTGGAAGAACATGTTGGGCAATGATCATGACAAACGATCTTTTCAAGTGTAGCCTCCCATGAAGAGTGGCAGGGCTCCAGGCAGGGAGGCCCAAAACAGACGGGGTGTCAGCAGCATCCCAGGAGCCGTCTGGCTGGTATGATGTGAACTAGCTGCTCACCTGAGCCTGGTGCACTACACATGCTCTTCAGGGAAACCTGTGGCTGGATCTCTAAGGCCGTTCAGGTTACAGGAATCTCCAGATGGTCACCAATGGTCTTGATGGCCAACAGTGGGAAGATCCCATTTCAGGGGTGGGGGGTGGGTAATAGGAAGAGACTGTGTCTTGGAAATGGCAGGTAGCCCTAAATACAGAGCAGGGTTGTGGCATGCCCCAGTTAAGGGAAGTCGGAGTGTGAAGAGTCAAGAGATGCCAGGGGACATGACAGTGATTAACGGTTTTTGACCCTCCAGCCAGTTATCTTTCTTCAGCTTTCAGCTTTTCTGGCTTTTTCCCAAGACTGGTAGAGATTTAATAAAGAATCCTCTAGTGCTATTTTTGTTCTTTCTTTTACCCTGTTTAATGCCTTTTAGCATTGTTTTTACTTGGTCTGTCCTCTGCTCGCCCCCCACCCCTCCCCCCCCTC
>NW_010398577.1:57555-59456 GCF_000710305.1 Buceros rhinoceros silvestris
GGATTTACATTTTGGGCAAAAATCTCAATACAGCTCTTACCCTAGTTCATGAGAAAATTAAAGCACATGCAGAACAGTACAGAAATTGGCTCCTGCAGACAGATTAATAATAAAAGACATCGTGACTATTGTATGTTTCCAATGCCCTAATAGGAAAAAATACAGCTCATGAATAGCTTTCAAAGTCACAAAAGTTTTCAGACAGCAGGGCACTCATTTCTTGAGACTGATGATGGATGATAATAGGATGAGAAAATGAGAGCACTAAAAGGAGAGGTGCTGCAGCTTCTGGAGCCTTCCTCTCAGCTGCAGAGCCAGGGAGTGAGGGGAGGGTGTGGGGAGCATCCCCCAAGCAGCCTGCTGCTGCGATCCTGCTGCTGCCCAGAAGAAGGGTTCTAGGCATATTTATGTCTCGCATCTAAGGGTGCCAAGAAAGATAAAGACAGAAAAGAAAATGGAGGGAATGAAGAGAAAATGAGATACAGCTCCAATTCTTCTCAGCTGGAACTTAAGTGTCTGTGAGGAAGAATTCATTCTCGTGTACTATTAAAAGAAGGAAAGCACATTTTGGTGTATGTGCTGTAAAGGGAACATTTCTGATGTGAGTCTCAGATACTCAATGTGAAAAAATGACATTTTGCTTTTAAACTTAGTATCTTTTTTCTTGATTCATTTTAATACTTCATTTAAATTCTAGTCTTAATACTTGTGGTTACACAGGTTGCTCTGAAACTGGGAGACATACACAAAAAGGCTCCATCTTGAAGTCAACAAATAGGCAATGCAGATATTGCCAGGGATTTTGCTTGTGGCTGGTGTTGGCTACCACTCTGGATCTTAATGTTTAATGCGTAATTATGCTATTACCTTAGCAAGTCCCTAAAATTTTAGGAATTTAGGACTAGACAACTGAATAGACCGTTCTGCTGAACTTGCATAAACTGAACAACTGCATCTTAAAATGTATTTGGATTTTTTCTGATCCTGTTCCCCTGGAACCTCATTGGTTTTATGGTTAGAATTTTTCCCATTTCTAGTCTAAATTTATCCTTGGCTAGATTATATCAAGCTGGTTTTGACCTAACATTGTTCTCTCTTTAAATAGTTCTTATCCCTGCCTTATGTTTATGCCATAGTAAATAACACATCTTCTTTCAGGCTGTGTTTTAATAGGGTAACAAAGAAAATATTTTAATTTCTTTTCTTTGAGATATGCTCTTCTTTCTCCCCGCTGTCCACGTAGGTGTTTTCTGAAACAATTTCAACCAGGGCACATCAAACTTGCACATGGATGGCCAATATGGACATACTGTATTTCAAATGAGCTCTTGCTAGTGTCTTGCACAAGGGCAAATGCTTTCCTGTCTCCAGTGGAAATACTTCACCTGACACATGTAAGATCTCACTTGCCTTTTTCCCTGGCTGCAGCATCTTCCTGGCTCAGAAAGGCAGTTCCTCTTCTTCTTCCCTTTTTGTTTCAATGGATTATAACAGGAAAGATAATTTGTCTGGGATTGCATAACCTTACAGGGAAATTAAAAATTTAACCCTTTAGTTTATTCATTTTTAACTTCTTGCTTCTTTGGAAATTACATAATTTTCTTCACACAGATACCCCTGGTACAGTGCTGCCTCCTACGACAGACCATCTACGAATTTTCTTGAGACAATAGTGACTGAAATATTGCTACGTTTTGGAGAAACCACTTGTAGGCACAGACCAGTCCAGCTGAAATCTTTACATCAGAACTTCATATTGTCCTGCTGCTGTGCTCTGATCACTGGTTAGCAGTTGGAGCAAGATCTCATTGCATTTTCTCATCAGTTTGTTTAATCAGATAGATAGGCTTTTCTTTATAGAGTATAAGCTGATCTCTTTCACGGGCACCCCCTTGTCGTGG
>NW_010398578.1:0-6355 GCF_000710305.1 Buceros rhinoceros silvestris
CCCTTTCAGTGGGGGGAACAGCCCCCCCTTTTCAAACCACGACACCACTCAAACTCCTTCATATCAATTTTCAACTGCCTTGAGTACAATTGTGGAAAACAAGAGTAGTTTGATCAGAGGAGTAGTTGATGCATTACAGATACTTTTACAAAGATTACGCAACAAACTCTTGTAGGTCCATTTTCCTATCTACAATCAATTAGGCAAACTCAGCTGAATTGCTGAGTGTCCCTTGGGTTAGTTGCTTAGACAGGTCAATAGGCTTCACAAGCTTGATGTGTCAGCATTGCTAAAATACCCTAAGAAAAAGACTATGGTAGGATTTGAAAAGGCGGACCTGGAAACATCAACATATAACAGTTGTTTTAAAGAAATAGTGGGTTTTCATTGTAGAGGCTGCAGCAATGGCATTAGCCCACTGCCTGGATGTTGCGAGATTCCCATGTGGGGTGCTGAGCTGGTTTCTGGGAATTTACATATTTCCCCTAGAACTTCTTCGGAAGTCATCGCAGCTTCTGAGATGAACGCTCTGAAGCATGTCACTAAGCATGAGGGCTTTGAAGGCCAGCAAGAAGGCAGTGGAGCTCAGTTCTGAAGCGAGAACACTGCGATAGACATGTACTCTCTGTCTTTGGGAAAAGCTGAGATATCCATATCATGTGAGGATTGGATCTGTTTGGCAATTTAATGCTTTTGCTTTCAGTAAGCCACTCAATTCATTATTCTCCTGGAAAGACTAAGAGAAAACCTTCCTTGGGAAACCTCTCAGGTTTTGTCTTCCTAACCATTTCTTTGCTCACATAGGCTTTTCCCTAAGTGAGGGTGATAGAGACCGTAAATCTCCCTGCAGACCTATTTCTAAAGTAAACAAATAAAGAAGAGCAATATTGTCAAACAGGCATCTAGGAATTGGGCAGTTGATACTGGAATTAGCTCACAGCCATCTGGCTTTGAAAAGAAGAATTGGCTGGCAGTTCAGCTCTAAAAGAAACAAGCAATTCTGGACATTTCCCCCCACCTTTTATTTTTTATTTGTAGGCACAGAAAAACAACCAGCCAACCAACCAACCCAGTTCTTTTTTACTGTACTGAAGAAACCTGTCTCTCACACTATCTGCAAGGAAGTAAAAGACCACAGAAGACCAAATTCAGGCTGACATGCCTCCAGTTTTGTTTGTAATTTTTCATAATGACTGTTTATGACTTAAACAAATCTTTTTTTTTAATTACCGATCAGTGGCATGCCTATACAGTCGCCTTGTTCCAGGAGGAGTGGATGGAAATCTCTGTAAGTCTCTGCCCCTTTAGGGAAAAGTGCTCAGTTCTGTGTGGAGTGAGCAGCCATGCAGAAGGGATTGACTATGCAGTTGTGGGTGACACAGTCTTAACCCTGCCCACGCCAGTCACTAGATTCTCTTAATCAGTGTAACTCATTGCTCATGTACTGCCAGCATGTCTGGCTCCAGCCTTTATTCTCCTTATGCCTCCTGAGGTAAAGAAGCAGTGTGGGATGGAAGACCTCAGGCCCATTGTGCCTTTGGTGTCCTCCACTCAACTCATGGCCCTTGTTGTCTGTGGGTGGTAACCAGACTTGTCTGCAGATGCCCATCAGGCTGGCTTCGAGGTGCATCTTCTGTGGGCTGAGAGCTTGCTCTTCTGCCTTTCCTTCTATGGTTCTTGAGAATGCTTTTGATATTTGATAAAAAATTCAATGCCTCTCTATGCACATTTTCAGGTCATAGACTAACTTCACACAATGTTGTTCAGACATTGGGCCTTATCTAGGGATTAAAGAAGTCAAAATCTTTTTTACTGACTTTGCTGGTTTAAGGTTGGGATCCTTGCTTTGGTTCAGAACTTCTCAGATGGACTGGGGAAGTGATAAAAGTTCCAGTGCAGTTTGTGATAATTTCTCTGTTTGTGTGTGGTGTTTTTTCAGTGATTATTTTTTTTTCTTTCAACCTGCACATCACTTAGATGTTGCTTGTAGCCATTAGACTTGATGATTTCTTTGCAAAATGGAGTAGAAAAATGCATTCAGTCAAGGCCAGCCTCTGAAGAAACCCATTGTTTGCAGTGGTTCGATTTAATTTGGAACATATCACATCAGCTTCTATTGTTAAGTTTAGCATCTCAGCACTATGGAACCTGATGAGATGAAATTGCATTTTCACTGTAAAATCAGATTTAGCTCTTTGAGTGATGAACTGATGAGAGATTGTGTTTCATTATGTATATTACAAAGAAAAGATCATATTTTGCCATGCAATAGTAGGCTGTACACAGCCAGTTTTGTTTTTGTTTTTTGTTTTTTTTTCTTTTTTCTTTTAATATACCTTTGTGTGTGAGTGGTTCTTTGAGTCACAAAGAGCCAATGTCTCTAAGTTTTAAGCTCCCTAAATTTGCCAGTGGATATGAACCTACAAAATGGTTAATGTTCCTTTAAAGTGTTAAGTTGTTTTCATAACCTTGGATTTTCCAAGACTCTGTAGCTGAATATTGTTGATTGTTTAAGTGCAATATGATTAGCTGTCCTTGAAAATATAATCTCTGGCAGTATGATCATGTAGCAGAACACCAGGAGTCGAAGGATGCAAGAACATCCTCTACACCCACCAGCTATACTTACACATTCTGCAGCGGGCATATTATTTCAGGCTTTGATTTGGGAAAATATTCCTAAGTAAGACAACTCAGTCAGATACATCTAGTTAAGACGCACTGGTGTAAGGAGATGTATGATTTCATGTCTTGGCATTTGCATAAAAACATGTTTGAGTGTGTATATTTTCCTGAATCATGGCCTTAGATATATTCCCATTAAAGACCAGCAATTTAACCTGTGTTAGACACTGTTGTGGTTTAACCCCAACCGGGAAATAAGCACAGAGGCAAACAAGCACACAAGCAAAGCATAACAAAGAATTCATTCACCACTTCCCACCATCAGGCAGGTGTTCAGCCATCTCCAGGAAAGCAGGGCTGAATCACCTGCAAGGGTTACTTGGAAATACGAATGCCTAACTCCAAACAGCCCCCCTTCCATCTTCTTCTGCCAGATTAATATGGTGACCATGATGTCATATGGTATGGAATTGGTCAGTTGAGGTCAGCTGCCCCAACTGTGTTCCCTCCCAACTTCTTGTGTACTTCCAGCCTACTCATTGGTGGGATGGGGTGAGATGCAAAAAAGACCTTGACTTTGTGTAAGCACTGCTCAGCAATAACAAAAGCATCCCTGTGTTATCAACATTGTTTTCAGCACAAATCCAAAACATAGCCCCACTAGGTACTATGAAGAAAGTTGACTCTATCCCAACCTAGACATGGGAGGCCCAGTAATCTCTTTAATAGTTTGAGTCTGCTCACTAATTATGTTTACAAACTCCTTGAAATGCTGCAAGACATTTCTTTACAACTGCAGAGTCCTCAGAATTTCCAACACAAACATGCTTTCAGTTACAAAATAGGAATTTATTTGTTTACACACAAGTTAAAACAGAGGTTTTACATATTCGAATGCAGAAGACACTTTTCTGCAGGTAAAACTGAAAGGTAAACCATTTGTTCTACATTACCCAGATTTTAAAATCTATTTGGTTTTAAATGTAATTACAAGAGCCACAAAATCTATTCACAGATACTAACAACATGGTTCTTCTGTGATATTACTGCCTTTTTATTTGTAAGAAACTAAAGAAGTTCAATGCAGAATGGAAAAAATTCAGTCTCTTGATCTGACGGGTAAAAAGCTCACGCCATATAAGATTGATCAAACTAGCAATTCTTTTTTCTGTTCCTGCTTGAAATTTGTGGGAGGAATTTTTTTTTTAATATGTCACAATTGCCAAAATGTCTTTAAAGATTGTACCTGAGGATCTGAAAGCTTCCTCAGAGAATGAAATCACCTGCTACAGATGTAGGGATGTTTGCCTTAGATTAATCTACTAGCAACTTTGCAAAACATAATGCCATTAAGCAAACTGAAAAGTGTACAGCTTGAAAGTCTGTTTGAGAACACCGTGAAGTCTAACAGCTACGTGCACCCTCAAGCCATTTAGTTTTGTTTGACTTATTCCTCCTTTCTTTCCCATAGCTGCAGCTGTGAGTCTCTGGGCTCTTTTAACACCCACCTTGTGCAGTTACTTACGTCCATAGCAACATACCAGGGACAAAAGTATTAATTAATAGACCACTTTGTTTTAGGCAGATCATCATCATTTTGCACAGCTTATATCAACATCAAGCTTGTATTCACCAACCAGAAAAGTACATGGAGAATCTGATGCCAGGTATAATTTGCTTTCTGCACAGTCTGGCCCTTTGCTATGGTATCTATTTGATCTGTCTTGAAGTCCTGTGCTTCCTGTACTCCCATCATCACCAACCAGAGCTGAGGAGCAGTTGCGTTCCGTACTTATGCATCCCTCTCTGTGCATGACATGTGGAAATCCATAATCTTCTCTCTCTGCTACCAGGAGTCAACTTCACTCAGTTTTAAAGCAAACATCTGCTTTTTTTCTCCAATACGTTTGAGTAACCAGCTAAGTAAGTGGTGGGCTGTCAGGGCATTTGATGAATGTCAGCCACCTTTGTACATTTTAAATAGCTAATAAACCTAAGCCATGTCTTTTCACTAATTTCTTTTGCCTTTACCAGATTTCCTACTCTTGTATTTACTACTGCTGCTTCGCTTTTTATTCTTCTTCATTTCTTCTCAGTAGCATCCTCTACATTGTAATGATACTCCTCAGTGCTAAAAAATGGATATATGGAGAAACTCATAAATAAAATAGCTAGACTGCATTTTTGTTCATATAATTGCTGTGCTTACAGTCTTGGGAGATAATTCAAAATGGTGAAATTTCATCGGAAAGGGCAGGTAGGTGACTTATTTGAGTCTGCATATACTTCTGCTGAACTATCACACCTGTACTGTCATTTTGTTCTATACAGTTGTCCATGTATCACATACACACAAAATGATGGTGACAGGTACAACTGCTACTTGACAACCTGTCCCAGACATTAATTTTCTTTTGCATGAAAAAGGTGTCATCTGGTATCTTCAGGACTTGCTCTTGCTAAAATTACTGTTTATAATGCTTGGACCATAGATATTCATGCCAATCAGTCACAGTCCTTAAAACATAGGAGGCATTTCATAAAAGACTTTTCTCCAAGACTGCCTTTCTAAACCTCACCCAGATGTCATTTTTTAATGAATAGCTTTGATACAATAAAGTAACCATGTTCAGGAGTGAGGATTCACTTTCAGACCAATTTGCAGAAAAACAATTAAGACAAATTAAAAAGTGGTCACAAGTGGATAATGGCAATATGCCTTTCTCTGGTATCTGTCAGGCAGGATGTGTATAGAACAAGAATTGGACATACAGAACTGTATTTCCTAAGGAGTGCTAAGTACTATTTTATTTCAGGAAACCAAGGACTTCCCAACCCTTGTTTTTGCACAGCATGAATTTCTCTACCATCTCTCTATTATCTTTTCCTATCTAATGGTTTCAATACTTGTTGCACCATTTGCTTGCAGTGCTACTTTGTGCACCACAGCTCTTAGTTAGTTGAGCAGTTGGAGACAACTTTAACACAGGATTGCCGTGCAAAAAAAAAAAGAGATCAGCTATGCCTATTATTAAGCAATTACAGGCCTGGATGTCTCAGTCAATTACCGTGATCACAACCCTATTCTGCCTATTGTATGCAACCACCCTACCTCAAGCTGTGATCTTATCAGAGCCCACAAGCAGAGCAGAGTGGGGCTGGTGAAGCAGCAAGATGGATTTATTCTGGAAATAAGGAAGAAAAAAAAACACAAAATGAACTGGTAATACACTCAGCATTGCCAGTTTACAGATTTTTATCCTGAAGCTTGTGGTAGTGGCGTTTTTCTTGACTCCTGATTTTCTAGGCTAATAAGGAAAAATAGCTTTCAATTTGTTTAAGGAGTTTCTAGATAGAAAAGGGAGTATTAAAAGGTATCCTGGCTGTATGTATTAGGTAGTAAACAACCCTTTCTTACGTTACGCTTTTCAATATTCTCACAGTCTTGATGGTTGACTCAAGAACTTTGAATACCCGAGTAAAAACGGAGCACTCTGCAGCATTATTCTTCTTGTGAGACATAGAGCCACAGTGCTCACCACTGTTGTGTTATTTGCATTTCTGACCTGAGACTTCCCACCTCTGCCAGGAGTGAAACACCTGACCATCCTGTGCCTTAGGAGGACCTTAGGCAACAGCCTCTCCTGTGCTGAGTAAGTCAAAGGCTGTATTTTTCTACAGCATAAAGCCAGAATAACCCTTCATTGCCGTAGGAAAAGCTATCCCCGCC
>NW_010398578.1:6503-18843 GCF_000710305.1 Buceros rhinoceros silvestris
TTCTTCTTATCCTCACATCATTAGTTCCCTTGTACTAAGTCAACCTCCTGTCAGCTGTACAATAAAGGACTGGGATTTGAAGTGGGTTAAAACACACCACAGACACACACACGCACACATACACACACACACAAAAAAAAAAAAAGGGAGAGAGAGGGAAGAAAAATAATTATTAAAAAAAACAGGTAAGCTAGTTTTAACACAGTTTAATGGTGTACTAAGTCAACCTCCTGTCAGCTGTACAATAAAGGACTGGGATTTGAAGTGGGTTAAAACACACCACAGACACACACACGCACACATACACACACACACAAAAAAAAAAAAAGGGAGAGAGAGGGAAGAAAAATAATTATTAAAAAAAACAGGTAAGCTAGTTTTAACACAGTTTAATGGTAGAGAGAAGAAAAATAATTATTAAAAAAACCAGGTAAGCTAGTTTTAACACAGTTTAATGGTCAGGGAAAGCTTATGGATTTTACAAACCACCTCATAGCCTTCTTAAACAACAACTATAACGTCTTAACTGCAAAAGCCACGTATAGCAGAACTGCAATGAAAAAAAGAAAAGAAAGCAGCAATTACTGAATGTTCCTTTGACCACCCAGGAGTGCCCCATCATCTAACTGGGTCTGACATGTGGCATCAGAGACTGGAAGAGAGTCTGCTCTGCATAAATGTGTGTGCTCCAGCCTCAGCCGGGAGGCAGCCTGACTGGGGCGTCTGGTTTCCCTGTGTTGGACCTGATGGGCCTGCTGAGAAATGCTTTGCTCCCAGGCAAAATGTTGGAAGCATTCTATCAATTTTATTGAATAGATTTTAAAGGTCTTTGAGTCATAATTTCTTCTCTGTGCTGCAAGGCAATTCATTCTGTGATTAATTGTGGGCATAGCTGAATAGATTACATCAGGACTACAGTAACAGCAGGACAAAGATTTGTTAAAGAATAATATAGCTACTAGAAACCGAAGGTGCCTCATTGTACACACTGGAGGCACAAAAGTCTCCAGGCAAAAGATTTGATGAACCAGACAAGTTCTTTATCGAATAACGGTCTGCAGCATTCTTTCATGTAGTAGAAAAAGGTACTTCAGAAGTCTGAATAAATATAAGAAGTTGTCACCCACCATTTTGGCTTTTCTATTCCAGAATAAAAGATTGAAGTGCCAGTATGAGATCCTAAAAGTTTTGGTTTTGGCATGTGGCAGATTCTCCCTTTCCCAAATGTAAACACATCAAGCTCTCTGTAAAGATTTCCTCTGTAAAGATTTGGCAGAAAAGAAAAGCTGATTCTGAGTTGGAGGTGAGGAATGTACAAGATTATTGCATTCAGTGACAAAAGCATACCAGGAGAGGCTATGTTAATTACAAAGATTTTCTGTCCTCCTTCCATGCAACCTGAATTACATTAGATCTTCTCCAACCCCAGGACAGACAAACCCTATAAATGAGAAAAGCTGCTAAGCACAGACACTAACTTTGCAAAAAGCTGCAATGATGATTAAACAAGTTGTTTAACCCATAACCATTTCTTGCAGCCTCTCTTCTGGGGATATCTGGTTCCCAAGCACTTCTGCTGAACAGATGGGATCACAAAAGTGTTCTCTTTGAAGCAGTTAAAGAGATGATCTGAGTTAATTTGGCCAATTCCTCCTGAACTGGATGATGAACAATTCACCTCTTATTCCTCCAGAGCTGGAAAACCCATGTGCTCCAGCTGCTGCATCTGCCCAGGTCTGCGGCTCCAGCTGGCTCTGCCGGGGCAGGTCAGCTGTGGGCTTTAAAGTGCAGTCCACAAATTCACCCTAGGTCATTAGCAAAGCGGAGTTAAACCCTGATTTTGTTAATCACAGATTGTTATCTTTGTTCAAACACTGCACTGACAAAGGCATTCATTGAACTGTCAACTTTTTCGTCCTTTGGGCTGTCCCTTGAGTTCCTCTGTTTCATACATACAATTACTTTTCATATACATAATTGTTTTTGAATAACCCTCTGAATGACAGGGAATATTGCCTTTCTCTTAGACCATCAGTCATATTAAAATTAGCTCAACTGAGAGTCATTGACACTTGCATGAAAAATATGTTTTTAATATAACTGTCATTGCTTACCACAGCTTGATTTTAACTCAGACCCTGTAATGAATTAAAGCATTTAGCTAACGAGCATATCCAAATCTGGTGTAGAATTACTTAAACCATTTAAAGCGACACTTTGTAACAAAGTGTTTTTCTGCTTTGATCTTATACCAGTCTGCACTTGAGTGTGCTGACCTGTAGGTAACACCTCTTCATGACTATCTGCCTGATTATACACGTTTACTGCACAGTTTCCTTTTAGTAGCCTTGCAATAAAAGAGGGCTTCAAAATTCAAGAAAAGAATTTTGTTCATATAAAAAAATATTAATCTTGGTTTTTCTTTCTTTTGTATTCATACTGACAATGAAAGCGACTTTGGCCAGGACTTAGAATGTTTCCTCAACCAGCAAACGTACTTCTATTTGCAGCTGTGCTAAGCAGAATAGTGCCATCTAGTCGTCTGCGAGGCAGCGATTTGTGGTTCAGTTGCGTGACCTAATTGTGGGCTGTAGCGGCCCACAAGATCAGTTTTTTGCTATTACGACTTAGTTTTATGGAGGACTTCCCCTAAACTGTTGTTATATCAGCAATGATGGGGTTGTTTCATACTAACTTTCTTTGCACTCTAGTTGAACACCCTGACCACAAAGAAAAGAGAGTTGAAAAACTTATTCAGAATCTTAACTGGGTGATTGTAGTTGTAATCAAGCACCATCATGGGCCTGACACCCTTATAATAAAAAGTAGATTTGTTCCTAAAAGGTTGTTTAAAATCCCAACTTTTTTCCTCATGGTATTGCATAAATTGTATTCCTTTAGTTAGCAGAGAGCAGTCCCGCTCAAAACAATTATTATCCCAGGACAGAAAATAAGAACCCGTTACTTAGGAAAGCCTTAAGACTGAGGCAGTTCTGCTGAGTAACATAACCACTTTTCAGTTTCATTTGCTTTATCTTATTTCTCTATCTTGTAGATATAATTAAGTCATTGAATATTGAATTTGGTTAGTATTTTAATGGACCTTTTCTGGGTAAGTTTTGTAGAGTGATAAGTGAATTTAAATTTGTAACTCTAAAAGGTTAGGGTAGAGATATCTGTGAAAAAGCCCAAAAGCTGGAATCACTCATGTGTGAAGATATTTATTTTTATTTTTAGAAGCTGTAATACGTCATAACAGGACTTTATATATAATCTCTGGTAAGGGAGGGATCCTGTGATTAAGTGCCAATGCTTCATTTTTCCTCCCCTAAATGTGGAAACTTATTGTGATATTTAGCACTTGACCTCTACCGTCAAGGGTCCATTTATGCACTTTACTCTGATACAGAAGATGCAAAATGTCCGCTTTATTGATTAACACAGAGGGCTATATATCTCTACTAAGCCCCGCCCATCGTGTCCTTGCATACTGTAAAACCATATTCAGACTGAAACCATATTATGCAGATTAAAATGAAACCCACAATGCACTGATTCTAGTTCTTCTTTGATCTGGTTTAAGTTCAGAGAGTCTGCTGGGACCATTAAATTCAGCAACAAAAGAATTAGGACTCTGATCTTGAAACATTTCTATTACTTCCATCACCATGGTGCCCGGGAGCCCGAAGCCCTGGTTCAGACTTGTTTATCCCAACAAGCACATTAAAGGTGGCCTCTTAAGTATGACATAAGAAACAGCAAATTTGACACAAGACAGGGTAGTGGCAACAGCCAGTGCTGAGTGCTGTTGCAAGAGATGTCTGTCAGAAGCTCTGTGCAAGTGTTGCGTGGAGATGACCCAAAGGTACCTCCTTGAAAAATTAGCAAGTACATGGTGGAATCTGGTGTTCCAGGAAACTGAAGGTGTGAGTTAACTCCTGACACTGAGTAAGAGGTTCAAGTGAAATAGAGAGGGACTGTGAGGAATTCAAGGCACGTGGTGTGTAACTGCAGGGCAGCAAGAGAGAGCCCATGGAGAGATAGAGAGGAAGGTGATGCTGCTGTAGCCATAAGGCAGGAAGGTGCTCCTTGACTAAGAATTTTGATAGATACATCTGGGCAAGAAGACACATGTCAAAATCAGTATAAAACATGTCACAGCAGTCAAACATTGAGATCATAAGAATCTGACCAAATATGTAGCTGGAGGTTAGTAAGAAAGATCATAATTTAGAAATATTATTTAGAAAAACTCTTGATATTTCAGGGTTCTTGCCAAAGGTGCGGGCTGTGCGATAGGCTTGACTCACAGGCAAGATGGAGGAAGCTTCCGCGTGATGACTAAAAGTGGAGGAGACATAAACATAGGCAGGACCAACTACCACATTAGCAAACTAAAGGACAGACAAAGCATGAGAGGACTGAGAGCTGATGAGAAGTCACTAAGGCTCACAGATTTAGTCGTAGAGAGATCGAGCAGAAAATGTTAAGCCCAGGATGGGCAGCTACACTGAGAAGATGCTGAGATGGAGAAGACTCTGGTAACGAGAAGGTCAGAGCGGAGCAGTGCTCTCAAGGCAGCTGTGTGGCCCTTGAGGCAGCTAGGAAAATTGTAATCAAAGTTGTGGGCTGAATGAGGAGCAGAGGATAAAGCATGGAGAGTCAAATGAGAACTAGAAAGCCCTGTAATCACCCAAGGTGAATTTGTCAGACTTTTAAAGAGGTTGCAAAAGAATACTGAGACTGTGGTAAGTTCCTGGAGTTCAGTGAGGGGTGTAGACAGGTTCTTAATTAAAACAGGGGAAACTTTAATGAACTAACTGACAATCTATGGTATTCCTTCTAATGGACTGGAGGATGTAGTGAGAAAGTCTCCAGGTATCAGCTAACAGTTGGCAGGCAGGTAGGGCAGAGCACTTACCTGTGGGAAGCGGGAGATCATGGAAAGGCAGCACCTAGGTGGGTGGGACCACTCTGACATCTCAAGAAGAGATTCTACATCAGAAAGAAGAGAAAGGATTTTAAAAGACATTTCCACTTAGACTCCAGAGAGACTGAAACTCTCCAGAAGTACTGGAAGCTCTTCCCTGAAGGCCTCAGATACAGAAGCAAAAAGAATGGCAGCCCCGCACCCTGTGCAGGACTAATAACTGGATAAATGCCATTGACTGCAGTAAGAGCTTTCTTGGCTGAAGAACTTTGTGGTCTGTGAAAATGCATATTTCCCAGAAGCAATTATTTTCCTGTGTGTCTCCAGAAAGTGAGAGCTTCTTTAAAATTAAGTGGGAAGAGTAAAAAGAAATAAAATGTGCCTTAGTCTCTGTAAAGACTGTATGATAATTGAAGAGCTATGTCTCTCCTGAGCATGAGAGGGAAACAATTGTGGTAGTAGTAATGAAAAACTATGGGTAGACTACTTGTATATCTATCTATCTATCTATCTATCTATCTATCTATCTATCTATCTATCTATCTATCTATCTATCCAGCTCTGTTTAATATACACATGTTGAGATTATGCAGCCCTATGCTTATAAGGGACCAACTCATCAGCTAGTGACGTTCTATTAACATACATCAAGCTACACATAATTTTATGCAGAGTGTATAACTCTTGTGTTTAGTTTCTTATTGCTCATTTTGAGGAGGGGAATCTATTATTCTCGGCAGGGACTCTCATTCCACTCAGGAAAACGAGTAAAAAATGGCACTGATAAGTCACCGATACTAATGAAAACTGCCTGTGTGGATTCCCCATTCATAAAATAATTCTGCAGCACCAGCTCTTTAACTCAGTGGTATTTGCTCTGTAATCCATTATATTATGTGATCTCACAGTATGTTTTGTTAGCAACAGTAGTTCATGGAATTATTCTAAGCCATAACACAAATATTTTATATTCATAATTTTATTATGCATTTAGACAGAGGTTCATTTATTTTACTTTGGGTGTCTTACACTGGGGGAAATACTATTCAAAAATGGTATTTTCGGGTATATAGTTATTTTACACAGTATGTTTTCTTTGCAGATGGTGAAAATATTTATCACAAAGATTCAACAGCAGCTAAAGTTTAACAAAATTCTTAGTGCTGAGATGGGCCAAGCATAATTAAAAGTCAGGTGTTGTGGAAGATCTGAGCCTTAGCAGCTGCACGTATACTGTAAGGCCGTAGTATGGTAGCTATGCCTAGTCTAGGGAAACCTGATGCACATCACTGTTCTGTGCACCCTGGTTTTCTTGGAAAGGAAAGAGAGTGGCCAGGCAGGGCTCTCCAGCGGGTCCCTCAGTCTTGGCATCTAGGTGCCTGTGTAACAGGGACCTGTGTGGATGTACACATGGTGGTGACATGTCCAGCAGGAGTACATTGGCCAACAATCTGTCAACATTACTTCATTTTACAAACCTGTGACCTTAGGTCTATTTAGGTAATACTTCTTCTTCTGCTCTGTCAAAGCCAGTAATCTCTATTTCTGTGATATTCTCTTTACTTCATTTTCTTGCTGCCCTGTTATTTATCGTCATGCTCTTACCAGATATAGTGAGTTCAAATTGAAAGGTTTAAGGACTACAGAGGTGATACAAGAAAAAATATTAAAAATTTCATGAGTAGCCATGTTCTGTACTGAACCAGTGCCTTGGCCTGGGCTTGCCTCCTGGAAATGCCGCCTCTTCAAATATAAAGTTAAAAGTTACTTGCAAGAACAGAGCCGTACAAACCTTCCCTGATTGAGTCTGAAAGAATATATGACTTTGATTTCAGATAGGCAGACTTAGAGGTGAGGGATGATCTTGAGCTAAGAAATGGGGGTGAAGCATGTAGACCTGGTTTCATTTCTTGCCTGAACCAGAGGCTTCCTATATAACCTTATATAACCTGCCCTTTAAAATTGGAGGATACTCATTCCTCTCCCTCTTGTATGCTTCTATACTTGCCTAATAAAATATTATGCTTTCTCGCTTGACATAGCTGGTGTTGCATTTGTGTATTAAGAAGCACATGAATACTGAACGTCCTTTCCAAGACTTTGTGTCTGTGCATATTCAGACTTGCTCATAAATGTGAATTGGCCTTGAATGTGAGTACTTGCACAATCTGTCTGCCTGTTCAGTTGGCTGCAGATGTGTTCAGGTCTGGGTACTGATTGGTAGTATTTTCCAACTGGACTTGATAAATAGCATACTGGTTTTCAGTACCTCACAGTTCAACCAGTATTAAGCTAGATTTATTTAATGTTTGCTATGAAGCGATGAGGAAGGTTCCTTTCACCATATACCTCTATGACTTAGGTTATTTGCCTGAAATGTTATGTTTGGTTAGAATCCTTAGAATCTATATCTTCCAGACTTCTAGTGCATTATACTGGGGAGCCAGTAACTTTGGTAATCAAGAGGTTATTTCTTTCTCTGCTTCCCCAGAAATTCTCAGTTAATAACATTTTAACGTAACTAACAATCAACTGGGAATTATTAATGGGTATTTTCATGACAAACTGTACCTGCTGTGAATGGCCAGACTGCACTTTATGATTTTCTCAGACAGTTCCCTTACAGCCTTAGAATGCTGAGTCATTTGGGAGGAGTAAAACATTTATGGCCAAGGTTGATGAAAAGCTTATTAATTTGATCACTATTAGTTAATGAGCAAAACCACATTTCATTCCAGACTGATAATGTGACTGAGTTGAGCAATGAAGTAGAGTTATTTACATCTCTTTACAAAAAGCATCAGAAGTGAAGATTTTTATCATGTGGACAAACTAACCCAAATTTGAGTATGAATTCTCTCCTCACTGTCTCTCTGTAGTCTCAGTGGCTATGACTTTACTCTTTATGTGCTTTGATCCCCCACGGCCATGTGGGTGTTCATTTGTACACAAACCAATGCTGTATTCTGTTCCTGACTTTGCTGTAGGTAGAGGGATTGAACCTCTGATACGAAAGTGTTGCCAGGAGGCTAACTGGCATCTACCAGCTGTGTCATTGCCTTGTGCCAAATAGTGAGAGAAAAGCAGGGCTGTGTAGCCCTGCTGCCTTGTTAATACTGCGGTTTTATTTTGGAGTGAAAAGATGCTAGTTTCAGCTGATCGTTAAAACAACAAGAATTTTTCCTATGGTTAGGACTGGAGAAATATTCATTGTTAAAGACAGTAGTATTTTATCACTTTGTTATGCATTGACCTGATCTGTTGGCAGCACATTGTAAAAATAAAAATGTCCAAGTTTCTCAACACTTGAGCCTTAAAATTAAACCAAGAGCTGCTGTTCTTCTGCATACCTTGCCCTTAAGATTTATGTATTAGGTTTTTATAATTTTATTTGCCTACATGTTTTAAGGCTTTGTTAAAATCTATCTGCTTTGGCACATATCAAATGGAACCTAGTGCCATGGAGGCTACTAGTATAACAGTGCAAAATTCTTATTGCGTACTGTAAATATTGTTAAATACTCCCCAAATCCGAAGTGCAGACTCCATCTTGTGGTTTGACATGCAACAGAACTGCAATTCTATTTGCTTCAGATCAACATAATTTTTATTGTGTTTTGCTGTGAAAACCATAATCTCTGTCCTATTCTTCAACCCACTTAGAAACAGCCAGTCCGTGAAAACTGCCAGTAGATACTGTTGTTTTCAGTTTTCTGTAACTCAAGTAACCTTCCTGCACCGCAGTGCCTCCAACAGCAGAATTGTGATGGGGAGGAGGCAAAAGGTACAAGGTCACCTGAGATACTACAAGAAGGTCATATCCCTCTTGATGCAAAAAGGCACTAGACCAAGGTTACAAGATTGTGTCATGGCAGCTTTTGGATCAGTCTGACTTTGTGCAATTGTTTATGAGGAGGAGCAGTTAAGACACCGTCTAGTCAAAAACAGTGATTATCAGAAGCATGAAAAAAACAGTGCTGGGGAGACACCCTCATCCAGACAGTCAGTCAGTACATCAAAACAAAGAAGTCCTTCTCCTCTCAGCTCACAGGCTTGTCTTGTCTCCCTCAAACCATATCAAAGAGAATAATTTTCATTTATTTTTTAATGTTATAACTCAACATACGCAAAACATAGCAATTGAATAATAAAGGAAATCCCCAAGTGATTCTTTAACTAAAATTAAAAATATCTTTTTGTATGATAGCATTTTTCCTGGAAAGGTTTTTTTTTATGAGGGTCTGGTAACTATTCCTTCCTCTCTCTATATAAAAAAAAGCATATATTTCTGTAGAAAGTGTGAGATTTCCTGGACTACCCCTCCTAACTCTGTATCTCCACTACTCCATCTAAGTTCCCTTCAGCATTTGGAGCCTGCCCATTTGGAAGTTACTTACGATAGCTGTATGCTGAATGAGGAAATGGCATTATATTATCAGAAGTGCTATTAAGCTTTGCTTTGATGTCCTTTCTGGTAGCCTTACCACGTGCAGGTGCATTAAAGTAACACTAGTTCGATGAATTCAAAGTAAGAACAGTTTGTGGAGGCATCCACACAGAACATTACAGAAACTATTTGGTAGCCTGGGTATTAAAAAGAACATCAAGAGATAAAATATTGATCTTATTCAAAACTCCTTCAGCACTGAAAACCAGACAATAGTACTCGGGGTTTTGGAAAAAAATTTACCTTTCCAACAAATAGAAGTTCAAGGACAGACTTGTAATTAAAAATGCTGAAAGTCTGGACCAACTCCAATGAAATTGGAGGAGTTTCTTTGAGCTTACACTGATGAAAGTGAAATTAGAAATTAGTCTTCAGTCTCTAAATTTTTGGTTAGTCCAGTAAATGGATGCCTGTACCCTCCTTCTTTACCGGAGGGCTTTCTATTTAGTTCACGTTTCATTTCTTAATGAATCAGGCACTTCTTGGAGGGGCAGAGTTTTATCTTCTGCTATCTGTCGATTCACTTTGCTGAGAATGAGTGTTTAACCTTTACTTGCTTATTAATCTAGCATTCTAGGGCATATTTATATTATGTATTTGAATTCTTTATGCCTGTGTATGCTCATATGCCAAAACTCAATACTCTAGTATAAATCCGTAAGCAGTCACCACAGAGTCTTCTAAGACTGGTTGTGTTCCTTTCTCCTTTAGTTTTTAGTACGTTTTAATGTAATGACACCCACTGTTACAAGTTTTCATTGTATGAAGGTCTTTGCTGCAGAGATTCATTACATGCAGACAGGCATGGGTCTCCATTTATCACAGTGAAGCAGGTCAAATGAATCAGTATATAGTTAAGTGTTTCCTAACAGAGTTTATGTTAAGCAGGACAAACTGTCAACTGAGCTTTGCTATGCTAAAGTCTTAGAAACAGTACTACATAAATACAGTCTTTGATCACTTAACTAATAAAATTATTATTTTGGTTTTGTGGAGAAGTTCGATTAAATGCAATAAAACTGCAGCCCAGGAAAGGCTATAATTCCTCTTCCACTGATTTTTACTACCTCTTGCTGTAACAGATAGTAATATGACAATTTTCTGTTGCAAGACTTGAAAAGACACAGAGAGCAGACAACATACGTTGTCTGAGGATCCTTCTCTGCCAGAGCCCTTATGATTCTCACCAATCCTGGTTTTATTTGTCGCAGCCTTGAAATGTTTGGTTTCCAGCTTAGGAGCAGGGTATGTAAGTAACTTAGCAGTTTGCTTTTTAAGATGGTGGCCCCCTTTGTGTTGGCTGATGTGTATCACTTGACTTTGGCTGTAGGCATGGTGATAAAAACTAGAGGGCATGATTCATTTCACACTCATGCCACTGTAAAAGGCAGCCAAAGTAAAAGGAGACTGTTAAAAGACTCAGACAAATTTCAGACTCCAGTTATAGGGCTGGTGTTAGACCATAGTTCTTCATTTCCTCACAAAGAAGAGCGGAAGTTAAAAATATTAGCCACATCTTTTTTCTCCTGCAAAGAGTGTAGGTAACCATTGGGGCAATACTGGCAGGGCAGATTACAGTTTGCCACAGGCTCGGTCTTGGGTGGTGATCACAGAGCCATTGAATAATTCAGGTTGGCAGGGACTCTGGAGGTCATCTAGTCCTATAATGCAATCACAGAAAAGCAAAACTCGTTTCAGTTGTACGCATCTAGTACCTGCTGCCTGAGTTAATACCAAAAAGAAAAAAAAAGTATTTTAAAAAGTTATTATATAAAAGGAAACATTGATCTTAATTCCAACATTTTAATCCAAAATATTAATCATTTGTAAGTAAGATTTTTCTGAAAGCTCTGTATATGTGGGTATAAAAATATGTACTAACAAATCATGGTGACATGGTTAGTGGGAAATGTTAAAAACAGGAGCAAATTCAGACATTTAATTATTTAAATTTCTATATGACTGTAGATGATTGTGATAATACCGCAGTCTATAAAAGGAAGAGATCCCTAAAGATTTCTCTTTTTTGAAGTTATGCACATATAATTACTGTATACTGAAACATAATTATGGTGCCCTCAGGATTTTTCTGTAGTCTTTACAAGCAACCTGACAAGGAGTTGATAAAGTGCAGGAAATAATCCAATAAAATAATTAGCATTAGTTTTATTTCAAAATATCAATTTAGGCAAAAAACTACTAAAATTATTTTACGAAGTGCTCCTTAAGACTACATATAATAACAAATACATTTATTCCTCTCTGAGGAAGCGGTCCTCTAAAGACTGGGAAATCCTACTTTTCATAAAGCTATTTACTGTAACACCAAATTTTGTTGCTTGGAAGTAGTTGTTTAAAGGCTCATCCTTTTTATATATAAAGTTAGGAGTGGTTATGTTCATGCTCATCTCTTAGATTACATACATTTAATTTTCTCTGCCTTTTTTTCATCCTGTCACCTGGGACCTTAAGGTGTCTTTGCATCTCTTTACAGTGGCAGTTGTCTGTGCTACGTCAGTGTCATCAGCAGACTTTGTAAGCTTATTATGTATCTCCATGACTGTGTCACGATCATTGAGTCGTATATGGATCTCATTACAAAAAGGCATATATGGGACGGTACAACACGCATATTTAAGGACATGGATAGGAGGAAAAGAGAACCATAGTCAATATCTGCAAAAGTGGTGTTTGTAGTGGTAGATTTGGGAATTAGAAAGCTCCTTTCTCTCTCACTCCCTTCCACTGTCCTAGTCTGATGCTCCACTGGATCACCTGGATCGTGCAGGCTTTGTAAAAGCTAAATTGTGGTGTGGATTCAGAATTAAAGAGATGAGGTACTGTCACGGGTAAAAACTATGTGGCTGTTAAAACCAAAAGGGTTTCGCAATGACAGGGTTTTGGATGGAATATAAACCCACCAAAACCTATCCAGAATGGAGCTTAGCAGCTTGTTATGGCTT
>NW_010398579.1:0-237 GCF_000710305.1 Buceros rhinoceros silvestris
GAGGGACCCCACCAGGGCCGACAGGGTCCTGTGGAGCACCCCGCTGTGCCGAGCAGCACCCCAAGCACACGGGGTGCCCTGCCATGTGCCCACAGTTCCTCCTCCGGGAGAGTGATGTAGGCCGGAACCGTGCCGAGGCGTCCCAGCGGGTCCTGGCCGAGCTGAACCCCCACGTGACGGTGGAGGCTTACACCGGGGAGCTGTTGCAGGCTTTCCTCGACTCCTTCCCGGTGAGGC
>NW_010398579.1:509-1080 GCF_000710305.1 Buceros rhinoceros silvestris
TGCTTCATTGGGGCTGACACCAGGGGGCGGGGGGGGTAAGAGGTCTCTGTGGCAGAGTCCTGCCACTGCCTCGGGGTCACCTTGTCCCCAGAGCCCACAGCGCTGCTCTGCAGCCTGTGTCCCTGTCCTGCTGGCAGGGCTGCTCGGCCCGGGCAGGACCTGGCAGTGCTGGGGTGGCTCGGCAGGGTGGCTCCTCCAGCAAAACCTCGTTGGTTCTCTCCAGGCAGCTGTTCTGTGACTTCGGGGAGAACTTCGTCGTTGATGACCCAGCAGAAGGGGACCCGGTGTGTGCTGTCGTGCAGCACATCTCCCAGGTAGGACGGCAGCCTCGGGCTTCCCTGAAACACCGCTGCCTCCTCCAGTGGCTTTATGGCACCCAGGTCTAGTCCCGCGCCATCACGTTGCTTCACCTCCTTAGGGCAACCCAGGAGTGGTGACATGCATGGGGACAGAAGACAGCCGTGGCCACCTATTCTGCGATGGTGACCTGGTGACATTTTCTGGCGTGGAGGGGATGACGGAGCTGAATGGCCAGAAGCCTGTCCCCGTGCGTGTGCTGGGTGAGCTGCCC
>NW_010398580.1:0-248 GCF_000710305.1 Buceros rhinoceros silvestris
AGCGGTCTGCCGCGGAGACGGGAGGCTCAGCACCCCCCGACCCGCTTGAGCGCAGCCTAATTGGGGCGAGGGTGCTCGCCCCCACGAGCTCGCAACCGCCACCCGCGAGCAGGGTCGCGGAGAGGCCCTGTGGGAGGATGCATCGCCCGCTCCCTGGGAGCTGGGGGCTTACGCGGATTATTTAAACGGGCTAATTTCCATGGGGTGGCACGGGCAGGTCCCGGGCGGCGTGGCGGGGGTGGGAGGGA
>NW_010398580.1:546-791 GCF_000710305.1 Buceros rhinoceros silvestris
GTGCTTTCCCGGTGGCGCAGCATTTCGCATCGTTTGGGGCCATGACTGGGAAAAACCCGGGCAAAAAGGCGATTTTCCCTGCTGGATCCCAGTCCTGTCCCAGAACCGCTCACTGCCCCGATGGGGCCGGCAGAGCCCGTTTGGGGCCATGACTGGGAAAAACCCGGGCAAAAAGGCGATTTTCCCTGCTGGATCCCAGTCCTGTCCCAGAACCGCTCACTGCCCCGATGGGGCCGGCAGAGCCC
>NW_010398581.1:0-1995 GCF_000710305.1 Buceros rhinoceros silvestris
GAAATGTTCACGTGCCTCCTCCTCTTTTTGTCTGTGGTTTTGTTTTGTGTGGTTTTTTTAAATAATAGTTATAATAATAATAATAATAGCAATAATAAAAATAATCGCCCCAGCCCACGACAATTTCAAGTATCCCCCAAATAAAAGACAGAATTATAACTAATTATAACTTTACAATTTAATAATTGACACATATACTATAGTATTTACAGTATCATAAATGCTTTTTTTTTGTGTTACTTTTAGTAAGCAATCCCTGAGAACAGTTACTTTAACTTGTTTTTATTGAAGTATCTTCACAAATAGAGGAGTTTGCATGTCTCGGGCGGGCGGGAGAAGCGCTCTGCAAAGCCATCACTTTTGGTGATGCATGAGGTTCTAGTGTCGCGGGTTTCTTGCTTGCTCGCTTTTTTTTTCTTTTTAAATTCCCCATGTAATTTTAAACATTTTTGCACTTTGCAACCTTCAAATCCCTCCAGCGACCGCTTCCTTCAGGAAAGAGGTATTAGATTTCCAGGTTAGCTTTTGGTATTGGCAAGGGAGGGCAGGGGGCTGAGCGAACCATCCTTTTTCCCCGTGGTTGCCTTTTGGTTTGTGCCCAAGGAATCTCTGGATCCTCTCAGTGTGTGAAATGGTTAAATCCAAGAAAGGAGGAAAAAAAAAAAAAAAGAAAAAGAAAACAAAACAAAACAAAAGAAACAGAAGACCAGAACAGAGCAGCCTCTGCCGGTGGGGGGGAAGGTGATCTCTGCTTTCCTTCCTTCTTCTCTCCCGAGTCCCCGTGCTGCGGCTGGACCCTGCCAGTGAGCGTGGTGGGGGCTGGGGCTCACCCAAACCGTTCCCGCACCAGCAGCATCAGTTTTTTCTTGCCTTTGTAGATTTGTTTGAGATTGTCAATGAACTGGGCAAACTGTATGTGCCCGTCCTGTGCCAGGAGGAAGGTCTCCCTGGCCTTGCTGAGGAACTCGATGAACTCCCCGTAGTGCCGCGGGCTGATGTGGGTGAGCCGGGAGTGGGTGGTGTTGATGTAGGCGCTTATCGTCGCGTCCAGCAGCTGCCGCAGAGGGGCTTTGTCAGTGGACATCAGCTTCCCCGAGTTCCTGCGGCCAGGGATGCCGGCCAGCCCCGGGGCCGTCATGGTGCAGCGGCGAAGGATGTCCGAGAGCACTGTGGCACAGTGCACGCTCTTCACCACCAGCGGGATGATGGCCGCCAGCTCGTTTTTGCCCAGAGAGTGGCTCAAGGCGCAGGCCCAGAGCACATCATTGATGGCCGGGTGCGTGTCCTGGTTGTAGGCCAGGTTGAGATGCGTCATGGCCAATGAGGCCAGTTTGAACGCCCGGAGCGGGTAGCCCCGGTGCTCCATGTAGCGGGCAATGGTGAAGAGTTGGGTGTAGGTCATGCCGGTGGAGGCAGCGTCGATGACAATCTGGTAGGCAGTCTCGAAGGCAATGTGGTCCTTCTCACAGAGGGTCAGGGCAGAGAGGGCGCAGTTCTGTGGGTCCTTCATGGCGCACTGCAGGGCCAGGGTGCGGGCACAGCTGGCCAGCTCTTCCCGCTGCGGGTAGTCCAGGCTCAGGCGCAGGATGGTGTTGTGGGACATCACCGTGGCTGCCACAATGCTGGTGGCTTCCGTGGGAGTGAACAGGGAGTACCAGCTCTGCAGGATGCTCACCAGGGCCCTCACTCCTGCAAGAAAACAGTGAGGTCATGGCACAGCCCTGAAGCCCAGCTCGGGTCACAGAGCTTCTCCGCGTACCCAAGAGCCCAGAGCCAGGGCAAAGCCAGCTCACAGCTGTAGCACCTAACCTGGAGGATATCAGCTAGAGATCTGCTGCAGGCGTGAAAGCTCACTTTGACAAAAATGACAAGAAGAAAACAAGATCACAATTTAAGGAACTGCAACAGATCAAACGGAGTTCAGAGGTACAGAGTGCATGGGATGTGTGGAAGTGGTGTCCTTCGCCAGAACGCTGGCTTATCGTGTGGTTGGCT
>NW_010398582.1:0-4530 GCF_000710305.1 Buceros rhinoceros silvestris
CGGGGGGGGTGTGTTCGTGGGGCGGCGTAGGGGATGAGGGGGTGTATGTGGGTGCCCCCGGCGCTGCGCTGGCCCCGTGGACCAGGGCACTTGGAGGCAGGTGCTTGACCGTTGCACAGAGTGATCCTGGGAGCCGCCACTCGGGCTGGAAGCATGGAGATTGAGGACATCTTCGTTTTCTAGAGTAGGGAAATGTTAGAATTTTAGATTTGAGACTTTCAGGGTGACCAGGAGCCTTGTGTTGTTGTTTTGCTGGTGTCAGCAGCTGGGCATAGGTCAAACAGAGGAGAGTTACTCACTCAAGTAACCGTGTGGTGACGAGGTAGGGGATGGTGTGACTGGCTGCTTATGGTGGATAAGTGTGTAAGTGAAATGAAATGTGTGTGTGTGTGCGTTTTGTGTTTTCTCCGGACTACAGATAATTATCTTCTGAGCAAACATAATATTTGAACAGCTAAGTTGTCAAGGAAATGTGACTTGCTGTCCAATATTTGGGTAGTGTGCTGAGAAATAACTAGGTTGTATATAAAAAAACCCAACCAAACACAACAATTTGGGGTTTGTACACTTCCAAGAAACAAGCATTTCTGATTAACTATTGTGTATGTCTGTCATGGAATACTTTTTCTTCCTGCTTCTTTTTGTGTGCGTGCAGGTGCTAGGTTTTTATCCTAAATGTGGTTCATCTGAACAGGGCAGTTTTCTAATAGCCTCTAAATGGAATCATTAATGCATTGTGCTCTTCAGCCATTCAGCTTTCGGTGGTTTCTGCATTAATTACCATTTTTATCTCACAGCTATGTTACTCTGGTTGTCCACATTCACTGACCACGTAAAATTAGAGGAGTTCTCGAGCGTGTTGTTTGCTTAAAGATTCAGGGAAGTGGGTTAGCATCAGGGGAAGAACGGGGGGTATTTGTAAGTGCGTTAGATCCCTCGCTTCCCGGGGTGGTCGTTAGTGGTGTTTTTAAAGACCCTTTCAGTCTAGATTGTTCCTCTGAATCTAGGCCAGAAATAGCCTTACAAGGCAAAATTTACTGTTGTCATAGCTTGGGTGAAATGAGTTCTGTGGGTTCCAGTCGGCTGCTTCCCTTTTCAAACACCCTTCTGCAGCTGCCGGGATTCACCAGTCTGGGTGTGGGGCATGCCTGCCCTGCTACTGTCGCTGCCAGGGACCGTGTCCAGAGCAGTGTCACCCCTGTGGACAAGGGGCTTCGTTCTCCAGCGTTGTCAAACCAAGTGCTGCGGTGCTACGAAAGTAATATTTGCCCAGCGACGAGTGACAGCGCGTGTTGCTTGTTTCAGGCTATTTTAAGTCTGTCTTGCTTTTGGCTTTGCTTTAATAATGGCTCTTCTCTCCTGCAAACTATACTGTAATCTCCATTTCCTTGTGAATAAAAAAAGGAGAAAGTTCCTTTTAGCACATTGTCAGTTAGAGGGAGTGTGGTTCTGAGTCAGGTCAGTACATTTTTATAAATCATTTTGACCTTTTCTTACCCTGGGGGTTTACATCGCTACTCGTAGTTGCTCCTTGGCGTTACCCCTTCGAGGTTACTGCTCACATGACTGAAAACATACACCTGGAAACTCGATAGCTCTTCCTCATCACCTGCTTTATCTGAGTTTTTAAAGGGTCACCTCTGCAGTTTCTGTGTGAGATTTGTTTAAGACTGAGTAAAGTTGCTGTAGCTGGTAGCAGAGTTAATCACTACTTGTGACTTTCTTGGGCAGAAATGAGTTCAGAAAGCCTTGAATTAATCCAAGGCTTCCATTCAGAGAGCAACCTACAGCCCCAGTCGAGTGCTGGGGAGTTAAGAGGTAATATACACATTTGAGCACAAGCTGCAGTAACGGGAATTTATAAATGTAGGCCTGCCTGCAAATTACAGCCTGCAAGTCCATGGCTTCCAGGTCATTGCACGTACTGAGGAACTGGGACACAAATGGGAGTCACAAAGGGTCTTGAGTGCTGACCTACACTGGGCTACGGCGGGTCTCCCCGCAGCGGTGTTGGTTGGGGTGACTCCTTTTATCCAGTGCCCTTAGAGGATTGTTCTGCCTGTGGAAGAAGGTTGTATTAGGAGTCTGCTGAGTGTGTTCTTAGCAGCTGGAAGGAGGCGAGCGGGTGCCATAGGACCTCATGGCTGCTCGTGACATGGGACACTGTCTCCAGGCACTGGGATCCCTACTCTGGGTCCTGCCATGGCAGTGCATGAGGAGAGCAGCAGATGGTTGGGTCTGGGTTCGGTATCACTGCTCAAGGAGGCTGTGCAGTGCCCTCATCATCACCACTGAGTGTCGCCTGGGGCAGTGTTTGTCCCCCAGCTGCGCAGCAGGGTTGGACATGCGCTGTGGCACAGCTGTTTGTTCACTTCACCTCTCAGTGCTCCCATTGTGGGAGGGAAAGGCCCTTCCCAAATGGCACGTGGAGCAGGACTGCCTCCTGTGCCCTTTCCTCTTTGTGGAGCCTTCTGAGACTTTTCAACATTTTGGACATGAAAATATTTCCTTTCCAGTTCTAGAGTTACACATATTGTCTTGTTTCCATTAGCCTTTGAATGACCATTCATTTTGCACGGGTATGAAATAGCGGGTGTTCGACTTCCTCGGCTGTTCTGCTGCTTGTCTGCGATCCCATCTTGATGAGTCTCACCTAGAAAACAATGTGTGCACAAGTTGTTGATACAGACTCCTACTGACTCCCAGTGGGGCAGAATTCTTCGCAATAATAGGTTTCTCATGTGGCCGGTACCTTCGCGGTATCCTTGGGACAGCATTGTTCAGAGGAAGCCTTGCCTGGGTTTGAATAGCGCTCAGGGTGCCAGGAGGAAGAGTGGAGGAAAAGGAAACGGGGGAGCTGCTAGTTTGTCTTGCATTCACATCAGATGACAGGAAGTGGAAACTGAGGTTGGCTGCAGTGATGTGCGCAGCACGGTGGGGCCACATCTGTGCGAATAACTCCTGAGCTCTGCATAACGCAAGGCGTTGCCATAGAAAAGCTTTTTGCGTGTTCTCACTGGGTTTTTTCCAAGGCTTCGGGTTTTCCTTCGGCGCTGAAGTCCTCTTGGCTTGGGAGAACTACTTGTCAAGTTACTGTTAATGCCCTCAGTGTTAACAATAACAGATCACAGTCACAGCCCAAAACTTTTAGTGATTCAAGACTTCAGTTCTGAGCTCTTCCGTGGAGAGCAGCTGACCCACAGTTGTAAAAACTGTGCAAGTGGTTGGAAAACAGCATTTGCATCATTTGCAGTCTGGAGATTCTAAACAAAAGAGGTTTCACGGGTTGCTTCTAGACTCTTAATGAAATGTGTTTTGAAGGAACAACTACCACATTTGGCTGCGGAGAAAGTATTGTCTGAATGCAGAGGTTCTCAGGAAGAAAACCCCACAAAGCATTCCCTTTAGCAGGGCAGCCGCAGGGATTTTGGGTTGCTAACCAGGGTGCCCTCAGTGTTGCCCTTCCACTGCCCCCAAAAGGGGAACAGCATTCTTAATGGTAAGGACTTTATTTCCAGATGTCTCTCTTGCCTTCTGAGCAGAGATGGAGATGGTAGGGCTCTTGGAAGACCATGTGCTCTTGTGAAGGGTGTGGGAAGCCTTCCATAATCGATTCGAGTGTTGATTCCCCTGGGAGGGACCTTGGCCCTCCTGTGCTGCCTGTCTGAACACTCGCTGCACCTTCACCTCTTTAACAGGGCATATCCTGAATGTCCAGCGAGACCCATCCTGTGAGATGACTCACGTTCCTGGAACTTTCTTGCCTGGCTCCTGAAGCTTAACAAAGGGCTAAAGCCTTTTTCAAACATCCTATCAGGCTTTATTAGGAAAAATGTTGTCTGCCCTTCCTATCTGGACTGTCCCTGGAGTTGCCTGGGGCATTTGGCTGTCTTGGGCCATTCTGACCATTCATGTCTGGACATGCAGGGTTTCATCCAGCTTGGATGGTCGAGAACGTTGAGTTATCCTTACGGGCTTTCAGAGCACTGAGGGTCGTCTTACCAGCTGAAAATCGGGCTTGGACTACGTAGCTCGTTAAGGAACACTGTGCAGCTGATCAGGAGAAGACGAGTCCTGACTAAGGTGCCTTTAAACAGTTCTTAAACACTGGGGATGGGGTCAGGCAATGAAACAGAGCAGGCATCACTTTCCTTCTAGGTCAGCCAGTGTTCTTAACCACTTTGATCCCAGGGAAACAAAAAAAGCTGCAGAGAACTTCCAGGATTAGATGTGGCCTGTACAACAAATGTGCTCCTTATTTTAAGTGCACTGGATAACTGAGCAGACAGATTCACTCTGGCTTTCCCCAGTTTTATTGGAAACAGCACAGTCCCCACTGGATAGCAGGAAGATAATTGGCTAAATAAGTGTCTGATTTGCATGTGCACGTTGCTGAAAAGCTATCTGAGCCAGAAGCACTGGCAGATTTGGCCTGGATGATAGCAAGGTCTGTCTGATGCTTTGCCCCCCCCACCCCCACCCCCCCCCCCTGACCCCGGTCTACTGTCAGGTCCTGGTTGCAGTTTGTTC
>NW_010398582.1:4810-12217 GCF_000710305.1 Buceros rhinoceros silvestris
AAGGGATGTGACTCGCAGTGCTTGTGCAGGGAGAGCTGGAACAGCGGGGCTGCTGAGGGACACGGGGTGCTGTGGGCTGGGACTGCTTGTGCAGGGGGAGGAACACAGGGCATGGAGCTTCAGGTGGGCACGTCAGGGCTGGGGAGGGGGAGACGTGATGTTTAGGCTTGAAAGTAGGCGTGACTTAGAGGCAGGAGGCAAAGCCCTCCCAGACCCCCTGGGAGCCACTGCATAAATGTCCAAAGCCAGCTGTAACTAGATGTTCTGTGCCTGTCAGCTGGCCCTGCTGGGAGGGAAGCTTCGTGCCGCAGGGTTATGCAGCTGGGAGCTGTGGATGCCAAAGGGCTGCTGCCGAGACACCCGCATCTGCAGGTGTTTGGGAATATGTGTATGACACTGAACTGATCTGCTTATGTCACTGAGTGTGAAACCTGTGTGCATGTGTGTGTCAGGGGGTTCCTTTCTATCGCCTCACTTTCAAAGTGGTGAAAGGTGTCATAAATGTCTTCTCTCCCCTTCAGATACCACCTTCTCAAACTTCTGCAGAAGTTTGGCAAAGTAAAGCAGTTTGACTTTCTCTTTCACAAGTCTGGTGCTCTGGAGGGGCAGCCGAGGGGTTACTGCTTTGTCAACTTTGAAACCAAACAGGTATGTTGGTTTTGTCTAAAATTCTGATTTAAATAACTGGCTTCTTTCACCATCTTTTTTTTGTGTTAATGTGAAGCTAAACCAGGAAGGGATAAGTTAAATACCTTGCCTACACAACCCCCCAGACTCTAACAGCTCCACTTTGT
This sequence comes from Buceros rhinoceros silvestris, assembly GCF_000710305.1. Taxonomy (NCBI): domain Eukaryota; kingdom Metazoa; phylum Chordata; class Aves; order Bucerotiformes; family Bucerotidae; genus Buceros; species Buceros rhinoceros. Next base: position 5,605 of record NW_010398582.1, read on the forward strand.
GACTGCTCCTGGAAGCAGCAGCAGTGATTTCCTCTCCCCTCTGCTGTCTTTTCCTGAATCCTGCTTATTGATGCTAATCAGAAGGGGCCAGTTCTTCAGTCCGCTCCTGCGGTGAGCTTGTGGAGCTGTTCGGTGGTGATGCTGTGATCTCCACAGAGCCTTGGATCAGCCTGTCAGACCTCCTGAAAACCAGAGCTGCTCTGAAGTCCTCCTAGTTTTTTTTTCTGGCCTCATGAATTCACGAACACCAGCTTGGGTGATGCTGTTGGATGCACAACATGATACATCTGCAGCACCCTGGAGTGAACTGCCCCTGAGTTTGGAGTTTTAGCTCTTGTTACAAACCAAACTTCAAGTCATGCTCACCTACCACTTTGTAGTTATTTTGTCATAATTCTGCTAGAATTATTCGAAAGTGAGGAGGAAAAGTGTCTTCCGAGATTGCTTGTGGCCGTACGACCTCCTCTAGATGTCTGCAACCCTGGACCAGGTGGATAATGTCCCTGGTGTGTGTGAGCAGGACCCTGAAGAAGCATGGATAGGTGTTAACGAGACACATGCAATCACCATAATGAGTCACAGTAGTTTCTAGAGAAACTCCAGTAGCGTAAACCTCTCTCAGAATGCTGATGCAGTGGCCTGTGTTTGGTATTCTCAAAACTCCTGATAGTTTTCCCCATTTCCTCCACCGAAACAAGTGAAACAATAAACAAGAAGTCTGGTAAAGGTCTGGTGACTCGGGAGTTGGGGTCTTCCACAGATGTTCCTGCCGGGGATACAATGGGATACGCTTTCTTAGCTGTCAGTTAGCTGTACTTAAAGACTGATTAACAAAGAGAAAAGGCCCTTTCCATCTGAGTCAGTTTTGACTAAAGCCGTGGCTTGTTTATTGAACTGTCTTCCTGCACAGGAAGCGGAGAAGGCGATCCAGTGTCTCAATGGGAAGCTGGCCCTTTCCAAGAAACTGGTGGTGCGCTGGGCACACGCACAAGTCAAGGTAAGCTGCTTGTGATGAGTGAGAACTGCTCTTAATTTGCAAACTGAGGAGCTTTAAGGATCCATTCTTATCCAGGCTGTCTTAGCCTGGCAAGATACTTTCAGTCTGTTCTGGGAAGTCACTCTTGTAGGTGCAAGTTAAATCTGCCCCTTCTCTTGTCTGCCTGAGCCGCGCTGGGTCAGCCGCGAGCAAGAACAAGCCACTGAACCCGATGGTCTCTGTAAGGGAGTTGCTGTTCGGAGCGGTGTGAACAGATTGCTCCTATAAATGTCCACGGTTTAACTTTTCCCAGACTTAGTGAGTGATTGGCTGCAAGTCTGAATCCTTCCCTTTGCGGTTGTGCTCCCTTTTTTGGAGAGGAGGTGTGTGGAAATTCCCAATTACGCAGTACTTTGTTACTTTGTTCCGCTTCTGAAAGCACTTACGTGGCAGCAGCTCTAATTACTTTTGACTTTAAAGCAACATATTTCACATCTAAGCTAAAGATCCTTTTATTGCTTCCTCTGGCACATAAACCATCAAGTTTTTAGTACTAACTTTGGCAGTATCTTCTGGAACATCCTTGTTTTCATGTTTGTTTGGTTTTTTTAATTCTCATGTTGTTTCTCCTGCAGTTATTTACTATCTGATATTTGAAGTTATTAAAAATAAATTGTTTTCTTGGTATTTTGGGGGGAAAGCAGTGGGGGAGCTGCTTGTTGCTGTTTTCCTTTGGGTACTTAGTTTTTAGCATGTGTTGATTATCCTACAAACAGGTTTCAACCCTTTCCCTTATCAGGTATTCTGGTGCATCTGGTTTGGATGCTAAAAAACTCCCAAACAGGTATCTTCGTTAAAGGCGACCATGTTGTTTTAATTACTGCCTTCAAGGGCTCCAGGCTCTTGTCAGCACATCCAAGCTTGCACAAATCCAGTCTCCATTTTCCTTAGCTCTGTAGCTGCTGAAGCGCCACGTGCTTCCGGATGCCTGAAGAATGATCAGGCCATAAAAGGCGCTTCAGCCAGAGCAGTGAGTGTCTGCCCAGCTGGGGGTGCCCCCGCGTGCGCCCGGATGCCAGAAGAATAAACAAGCCATAAAAGGCGCTTCAGCCAGAGCAGTGAGTGTCTGCTCAGCTGGGGGTTCAGCGGGGTGGCTCGGAGCGTGGCTGTCCAGGGAATGGTGAAGAACATCCATAAATAATCCGTTCGGCTTGCATGGCATTTTCTGACCTGTGAATGGAAAGATTTAACAACACAAAACTCTGGCTCGTTGTAACAAGTGTTTATTTTAGCCAATACCAGCCCCCTGCTCAGTAGTCTTAAGATGAGAGGCCAAGTCTTACTAGACACTGTCGGTCTGAGCAGCTCTGCTGAAAAACAAGCCTGACCTTGTGCCAAGCGCAGTAAGAAAGCGAATAGTTCAGGAGGCCCATTGCCCGCAGAGATGACAGACTCACAAGCTGCTTTCTGCAGAAAAGAGGAGGGTCCTAGCTGGTCCTTTTTTTTTTTTTTTTCCCCCCTCTCCCAGCACTGCACGATCCTGTGCAGTCGTGTGCTTGAGTTACGTGCTGACTCTGCACAATGTCAGTGTCAAGAGCAAAGCGGTACAGTAGTTACCCTCAAAGTGACCATCTTTGTCTCATGCCTTATCGAGAGGGGATCAAGGAGGGATGAGACAGGGTGAGGTTTAAGGTTCGTAGTACAATTGCACACAAGGGTCCGGCACCAGAGTCTACATTCTGTGCTGGGACTAAACAAATACTGTGGCTGGGATTTGTTTCGGTGTTTGGCCACCAGAATCATTCCTAGCAAAAGCCTCACACAATCGGAGGTGATGTGAATCCAACTTTGAAGTGTTTCTGTGGGCAGATGTTTCTTTGTTCATAATCCCAGCTGACTTCAGTCCTTGGTCTCCTGTTTGCAGAGATATGATCACAATAAAAATGAGAAGATCCTTCCAATCAGCCTGGAGCCATCTTCCAGCACGGAGCCACCCCAGTCTAACTTAAGGTAGGAGATGGGGAAGGAGGTGAGAGGGAAGAAAGGTGAGGAGGAGATTTGGGAAGGTGTAACATTCCAGCTCCTTTGGCCAGAATGCACTTTGCACTTCCTTGTGTGAATTCCAGTGAGGGGTTTTGTACTGTACTAACTTGAGTAAGCAAAATGCTTACGAGCAAGAATTTCTACTATAGAGGCAAAAGGTTAGAACAAAATCACAGGTAGGACTTTGCAGAAAACGGGGTTTGTTTGGGTTTATTTTTGCTGGCATTTGGGCTGGTGGATCTTCTCTGTGGGGTATGATTAAATTCTCCAACCTCTCTGCTCACCTAAAGCATGTGGAGCTGCTTTGCTAATTGTTTGGTTGAAAGAAGGTGTGATTTCCCGCCCCTCCCCCCACCTCCTCCGAGTTCTGTCAGTGGAACCCTGTGAGGGTTCCAGAGGAACCAGGACTGGGGGTAATGATTTTGCCTTGGATAAAATGAGCTTGGAGTTCAGAAGAAACATGCTGGGAAGTAACGAGCCAGGAGACTTGAGTCATGGGATTGTCAGCTATGTCCGTGGCACAGAGCAGTCGCTGTAGTGAGGATGGATGCTGCAAGAAGCCGCAGCAGAGATGGGAACATTCCTCGGTCCGTACCCAGCGGAGGGTAGTGAATAACACAAATCCTAGGAATTTGGGGTGTAACCTAGGAGAGCTTCTCCCTTTGGGATAAACCCTGTTAATGCTGGAATAATGTTTCTTCCCGACCTAATTAGAGCCTGGGGTTTTCCCAGCCCAGGCGGTCTTGTAGCTGGGAGGAAGTCTGGCTTTCATTTCTCTGCTGTTTCCAGCAGCCTTGTCTGAGCTGTGCTTTGCTGCACATGCTCAGACCTCTTTAAATGACATCATTTTACATCAAGTAGGAAGCCTTGTTGTGTACTTCTCTGTGTCCTCAAGAAAGTGCTGAGTAGGTGCAAGGACCGTTTTTCTGTGGTGCTGTGATACATCTTGGAGGAGCAAATCCGTGCTGAGGGCTGAAATGAAATAGCGTGGGCTTTAGGCAGCAGATTCCTGCCTTCCAACTGGGGGCTGCCCAGCCCCTCCCCGGGTGACTGAGTATTCATGTGTCAGCAAGATCTCTGGATTGCTGTACACTGATTCTGTGCTAAGATCAAGCTCAATTTCTCTTCCGCTTTTCCTCTTTCCAGTGTCAGTGCAAAGATAAAGGCTATTGAAGCCAAGTTGAAAATGATGGCAGAAAATCCAGATGCAGAGTACGCTGCAGCCCCCGTTTATTCCTACTTCAAACCGACGGATAAGAAAAGGACTACTCCTTACTCCAGAGCTGCCTGGAAATCGAGAAGATGATGCTTGTGAATGGATAATGGTAGCAAGAACCGCTGCTTTGTGTACCTGGAGTCCTCCAACGCTTTTGTACCGTGTCGTGTGAGAAGGATGCTGCCACCCGAGCACGCCGTACGTGGTGCGGTGGTTTGTAGCCCCTTGGGTGGTTTGCTGAACGCTCCTCGCTGCCAGCACAGCTTCGCAGCTGAACGCTGTTCAGAGAAGTAGGTTCCCTTCAAAGCCTCTGATGAACACGCAGACAACCTCTCGTTAGTGTGCATTCATTAGCAAGATTAGAAACAGTAACCAGCGTGTGGAGTAAAGCACATCCAAAAATACTCCATTTAACTGATTACTTTTTAAAGTATTTTTGAACAAAAAGTATTCCGATTCGTGTTTTTAATGGAGGGGAAGCACTTGGTTTTGATTAACATTCTGTAGTTACCATGGAAAACTTTTTCATCTCAATAAAACTCACTTTAAATAGATTTCAGAACACTTTTAGTAACTGCATGCGATATTTTATATGCACCAAGGCAAATTTATTTTGCATTTTGATTTGCAAACTTTAAGGTATGACTTCATGACGTGATAACCTTAAGATGATGTCACAGCATGGGGATTTTCAGTGTCGTTTTGGCTGTCGGCACATGCCTCCACGTAGGAATGAGTGTGTGTGCACACCGCCAGGTCTGCGCTGTGCCCTGAGCTCTGCAGCGCAGCGGTGGCATGTCTGATGTTTGCGTCCCCAGCCCCCCCTCAGTGGCAGCTCTTCAGGAACCACATGTGACAGCGTGAGAAGAACACTGCAGCCTCGAGATGGCTGTCAAGCGCGTGACCTCGGTGTTCACCCACCAACCAGTGCAGTGTCTGGTTTTCGCTGGCTGGTGCAGGTGGTTGATGGCCTGTTGGTGTAAAGTGGCACAAGTTTGGCGAGGTGGTTCTGCAGAGGATGACCTGCGCTGGCTGACACGTCTGCTGGGTGGCTTTTCCCTTGAACCCTTTGAACTGCAGCACATTTTTCTCCCTAAACATCTGCAAAATAGAAACTGAAGCAAAAACATTGTCCGGCAGCGTTTTCTCCGTAGTACACACAGTGTGACTGCGTGTGTGCAGGGCGCATCGAGAACATGTGCGCTCGGGTCCAGGAGACACTGCTCTGATTTTGCCACCCTCTCTAGTCCTGTCCATGGTGAATCTTTACCTTGTTCACTCCTGAGTTGCTTCCCCAGGGTGGTTGATTAATAGGTCTCAACCAAGAGGAGGGAAGTAGTTCCTGGTTTCTGTACTCGGGTGTTGCTCGCTGGCGTAGCCAAGTCGGGTTTGTATCCCACAGCAGCGCACCTGCACCTACCTGGAGCAGAGCACACCTCCCGCTGCCGAGCCAGGCGTTGAGCGGAGCTGTGTGTGTCTGTGAGGGGGGTGGGTTGTTAAAAGCCTGAGCTGGTCAAAAGTAGATCTTGTGCTGATAAATATTTGCTCTCTAGTTTCTGGGTACCTGAGTGAAGAGAAGTAGTGTCACTGGGAGCCTGTACCCCTGTGAACGTCAGTAACCCCCGTCTGCCTTCCTCTGTGAACAGCCTGTGTTCTGTTCTTGCGTGGTCTAACGTTTGTAGCCCTCCGGATCTGTATCTGTGATATTTAGAACAGCAATCGATTCTGTTAGGAATTTAGAAAATGCCTTGATTCAGATTGGGTTTGTGGTTGTGTTCCCATCAGAAACATCCTTTCATATTTATTTGTATTTAAATACAATTTGTTGAAATTCTTACTGCGCTGAATAAACATTTAAAACGCATGTTTTCCTCCAGGGAAAGTGAGGGTGGCGAGCAGGAAGGGAGGGTGGTAAAGGCTTGGCCTCAGCCGCAGTCCGCTGGTACAAATCTGGGTACAATAGCATCATTTTTTGAAATGTTTTCTTTATTGCACTTTCACAGTCACTAACAGAAGTCCCTTGTCCGTCGTTCGGCCAGACTCAGACCTGGGGGAGCTTTATTGCAGGTCGGTTTGTGTCAGTCATTCCCGCTGCCCGCGGCCTGGCTTGTGCTGCCTGCGCTGCCCAGGAACGCTGCGGCTTCCCCAAGGCCCTACAGCCAGCCGGGATAGCGCAGCAAACCCAGCGAGGTTCAAACACCGGTGCTGGGAGGAGGTAAATGCTCGGTAAGGTTCTTCCATGAGCATCAGCTCAGGGGCTTTGCGTGTCAACCCTCATAAAACAGGTTTGGATGCAGCAGGAAGTGGCATCGCTGTGGCGGAGGATGCAGCTGCCTCTGGAGCCGTGAGTACGGGGGGGGGGACAAGCGCGGGGGCTG
>NW_010398583.1:0-691 GCF_000710305.1 Buceros rhinoceros silvestris
GGCCGGTGCTCTGCCTGCCAGTGTAGCCGCAGGCGTGTTTCTTCAGATCAGCAGCGCTCTTCGGCAGGAGCACTTTGAAACACCCCACCTTCTATTTTTAATGGGATTGAAAAGAGAAAAAAACCATTTAAGAACTTGAGGAATCAAAGCAAGTGTCCCCACGTCACACCCCGCGCTCACAGCTGTATCCTGATTAATGACAAGAAAGAGAGGGAAAACAATATTTAATCACACCCTGTTTATACTGGAGCCAAAAATCAAAGCTCTGCATTCCTCTTTCACGAGAAAAACGAGGTGGGCATTTCCCCTCTGGTGATTAAGTTTCCCACTATGAGCACATCAATTTCCGTGATTTGGCACGGGGTCCTCTATCACACCACAAACGAGGGCTTCCTTAGCAACAAAATATTACGAACAGCGAGCCAGATCCATACACCAGACACCGATGTACATCTATCACTTTGTCTGGATTATCTCAATATACTTCTCCTTGGGGAGCTGGAGATGAAGCAGTTGCAGCCAAACCACCGTTAACGATTGGCACGGCTGCAGCAGCCCTCAGCCGAGGACAGCGCGATGCTCCAGCCACCGTCCCCATGTCTGCCGGGCACGCGGCCCCGCACGGGCACTGCTGCCGGGTGTGCACCGCCGAGGCCCGGGCGAAGCAGGGCACGCAGGCATCGGCGGGGAC
>NW_010398584.1:0-2020 GCF_000710305.1 Buceros rhinoceros silvestris
AATCTATATATATTATATATAGACATACATTTTAAAGTACACTGGTATTCCCCAAGTTCGGGTGCCTCGGTTAAGGTTGCCTCATGCAATGATACTAATCTCTGAGCAGTAGTGCCAGCTTTGGCACTGACAAATTCGGGTTGGAGCCAAGAGTGTTTTACAGGTAACATTTTAAATAAATAATCAGCTGGGCAACAAGCACCAGGAACGTTTAAGACCTGCATTTATCCTCCTCCCACCCGCAGTTATACATGTGGCTTCTGAAGATTCTGTGTGACCAAACCTTTTGACTAACGCGGTGGGAACAATTCTAAAGTATCTGACACAAGGTGCCAAAGTGAGAATGTTCTTTCCATTGTTTATCTAATACCCATTTGTTTAAAGGACGAGTTACTGATTGCTGTTTCTGATGCAGTGCAAGTCTTGAATTTCTGGGCAAAACTTCCCGTGCTGACTACAGTGCAAGCTGCTGTAAGTGTAAATGTTATTTAATTATAATTTTCTTCCTTTTTTTTCTTTTTTTTAGTTATTAGAGCTATGAAGTTGATACTAAAGGACTGAAGGAGGAATAGGGAATTCCTCTGCATAAGGCAATGGCCTATCGGTTTCCTCCAGACTCTCACATTCAGAAGAATTTTCCAAACTTCTTGATTCTGATTCAGATTATTGATCAATATTTGCATAAATTTTTTGAAGTTAACTCTTCAGTATCTAAATCTGTGCATTTGTCTCCCTTCTAGCCATGATGGTGCTGGACAGAGCTGGTATTCTTATGTGCACTTAAGGACTGTAGCATTACTTGCTTATAAAAACATTTTGCCTCAAACATCTGATGTGAGGGGGGGGCCTTGCATGAAATGTTTCTGTGGAAAGCTTCACCAAAAATTGTTCTGTTTTTTTCTGTGAACTGGATCATTTGAAGGAAGTATTACAATTCTCCAGGCACTGGAGAGCTGTAGGGGATTTACACTTTGAATCAAGGATTTGAAACAAGCAAGAATCAGCTTATGGACTTACGGCTAAAAATATGAGTTCTGAGACCAAAAGAAATTTCCTGTTGCCTGTGCTGAGCAGCGTTTGACAAGAACACTTCCAAAACTCCAGCCTATGTTAAACATGTTCTGTTAGATGGTTCTGGATGACCCTTTCCTACATGTGCTGCCCCTCATTGTACTCAGAAATTTTCACAACCTGAGAGGAAACAACTTTGAAAGGACAGGCTCCCAGGGCAGCCCTGGTGTGGAGCCGTTGGCAGTTTGGGGTCAGCCAGGGCAGCTGCCCCGAGCTGCCTCACAGGTGGAGCCCAGACCACAGACATCACACCCAGGATAAAGGGGGAAGGTTGAGGAGGGTGGGGCTTCTTTCTGCTCCACCTCTTTAATCTCCTCCTGCTGCTCCCCACCCCTGGAGGGTCTCTCTCCCCATCCTGCTCCTGAGGAGCTGCTCTCCTGTTTGCTGTGGCCGCTGACCATTGGCTGGGCTGAGTATCACTGTCTGCACTTTCTCTTGGCATTGGGGTCAGTCGGGCTGTTCCATTAGAGCTGTTTTCATGTCAGCCCGGGGGTCTCCTCTCCTTTTGCTGCTGCCCCTTCTCTGCTGGGGAGGGTCACTGGGTGATAGAGCAACTGCTGCAGTTTAGCCCTGGGTACAGGCTATGTGTAGACAATTGTAGATTAGGTCATTGAATTGTTTTGGTTGGAAGAGATCTTTAAGATCAAGTCCAACCATTAACCCAGCACTGTTTTTGTAGTCCGGAGGAAAATATGATGTCATAAATTAATAAATGCAAATAATAGCATTTTATTTTTTCAAGATATCAAAATGTGTCAACTGCTCTAAGTTTCACATGCTCTGAAAACCTCAACTCCATTTTCTGTATATTTGCTTAGTAGCTGAAATTTGGTATATAATGTTTTTTGATGGCTTATGTTTTCTACAGAGGATTATCTTTGAAATAAGGTAGTTTTGTTAAATTCCCTGAACTGGCTAGATTTCCTTCATTGACATTACTTAGAAGTCT
>NW_010398584.1:2214-2455 GCF_000710305.1 Buceros rhinoceros silvestris
CTTCTCATGATTACTACTGAAAAACACCACTGACATCCCACTGCTTCCCCTTTTTTGTATTAAAATAGTTGGACTAAAGAACCTAAGAAATGCACTTTCAGTAAAGGTTACTCTGTAACTTGGATTTTAATTTCCTGTTGTTCATGTTGATCAGTAATTTTGAGATTGAATAGGTGAGATTAAAAGCCTGTGCTAAAACTGTTCACTTTAGTCTACCTAAAAAAAAAAAAAACCTCAGCAG
>NW_010398584.1:2570-9132 GCF_000710305.1 Buceros rhinoceros silvestris
CAGGAACAAGTGAAGGAAGTTAGAACCATCACATTAGCAGCTTCTAATCTGACCGTTCTGGTGTGTGCAGGAGTTGTACCATTAATGACGATTTACAATGATGTAGAAGAAAATTATTCTTATTCAGCTTCTTGTGCTGACAGCAAAAAACATTGTAAAAAAGAAAACTGTATTTTTAAAGAAATTCTGTTTTTATGATTTTCCTCTACATGCAATCTGTCTACATAAAACTTTCTGGATTTGTGTTAGTAATGTTGCGTACTAAGGCCTTTACTAAGCAGTAAGTCACTCTCCAAAATCTACTAGAGCAGCTTGGGAATTTCATCGGAATCAGGGAAAATAGTTGTGTGGCATCAGAAAGGCTGCACTCAAGCACAAATTGGGATTAATGGGTAGTAGGAAAAGAAGAGTCTAAGGAGGACGTTGTCAAAGCTTGATGACATTTTAATCATTTGACAAGCACAACTTAACTGTCCAGATAATAGGTATTCTAGCTCACGCAGGTCAGCTTTCCCCTGTAACGGCAGAGCGTTTGTATATAGCGTGCTTTACTTTTCTCAGCCAATAACATTATTTTGGTAACGTTTAATATTGAAGTTGACAGCTTTCAGACTCAGCCAGCTCCATGGCCTTTGTAAAATATTGCTCAAGAACAGATGAAAGCAACACATAGTGTATCTGGAGACTTTTAAATTAATTTTAAATATGATGCCCTACAGTCACTAATTTGGGATATGCTGTAAACTTGTCTCTGAATTTCAAGACCTGTCAGTCATATGTAGGAATAAACCTTAATTCTTCCCAATTGATGTGCAGCTAACAGAGGAGGAAAAATACCACGCTAGCGTGAAAATAAAAGTAAACATACTGTTTCAAAAATTTGGTTTACTTTTGTGACGGTCCTTTTGAACTCGCCACCTATTAAATGCTTGGACACTGAGGCAAAGCAGTCGGAACAGTCCTTTGCTCAGTCAGAGATCAAAGCTATCAAAGTAAACACACTGCTGAGTATTTTGGCTTAATCAATAACTGTAAATAGTAAACTCCGGAGTAATAAATGATGCAAATGCATTAAGTATGTGATGTTCTTCAAATTCTGTTGCTTAAGTGGAAAAAAACTGGTTAGTCTGGAAGAAATAGCAGGTTAAAAAGCTGTTTGTTATGAACAACGTAATGGAAATTGAGTCAACGTTAGTGTAAAATAGCATATGGCAGAAACTCTGGAAATTCAAATTTGAAAAGCAAAACATAAACATTTGTAATTTTAAAGTTGCTTTTAGACTCTCTTTCCTAATACCACCAATCCTACAAGAACTGTCTTGGCATTATTGCCTTTTAGAATTGCCTCTTTGGGAGGGAAAAGGTAAGGAAATTGTTTCTCAGCACCCTCTTCATGGCTGGATCTCATCTCAAATTCCTATTTGCCTTCTGATATCGCTATAAACACAGCTACAGTAACTGTTACTTGACTAATTTGGGTAAGATTGATGTATACGCATAACGCAGTTATTTGTCTCTTTGAGGTTTCTGGTTTACAGCCTTTAATTTTTTGGCCATTAATCCACCAGCATTTACTGATTAAGTGCAACATAGTTGCTATAACAACATACAGCAGCCATGTATTATACCCTTTTTTGTTCTGAATTAACAAAGTTCCTGAGCGTAGCTTAGCGATATTTCAGAGCACTGTGTTTTACTTTGTGTATATGATTTGTACAGTAAGGAGAGCAGTGCAAAATTTGTGGTTGAACGTTGTATTTATTATATTCCTTCATGGAGGAATGTACATTCAGTTTGACCACAACCTTAGAGAAACCCACAACAAAAAAATAAAGGAGCTGAAAAAATCAGAAACAAAAACACTCGAAAGGTTTTGCTTCTCAGAAAAACAAACAAACAATGCTTTGGAACTCAGTTTGTGTTCTGTTAATCAAAATCTGTTAATATCTCAGCCTTACTTGTAAGACATTGAACTGTCTTGCTTTTCTGTGGTTTAATCTTTTCCCCATGTAAATACCTTTGCGCTTGCCACACTTAAGATTCAGAGGATAAACTACAGCGCTGGCAAAGTTTATCTTCCACCTGGTTTTACAGTCTCTCTACCAGGAATATGTAGACGTAAGATCAAGGATGTTTATTCTAACCTGGACGCATATGCATAACTCCTGTAAAGTTTAGTAGGAATTACGTGCATACTAAGAGAAAACTACCCCTGTAGGGCTGTAAAACAGAGTTTGATCAGCTCCGTAGAGAGGGAAAAGTCAATCCCTCACATCTGAAGACATCTGAATTGTCTGAAAAAACTCTCTCTCGCTTCTTACATAATATTGTGAATTCCACATTAATAAAGATGATGTTTTCCTCCTTTAGAAACGATTTCCTCGTAATGGCTTTTCTCTGCAACTTCTCTGAAGGAGATAGTTTGTATTTTGACTTACATCTGAATTTCTTCATCGCATAAATGAGGCCATGAGTTGTTCAGTGCCATCAATTTTGTGTGTATTCTACTTCTGGGTGAGGCCATTGCTTTCCAGACTCCAGTAAGTCACTTACCAGTGTAGCAGCAGAAACAAAAATTGTAGGTTATTACATCCTATCTTTTTATTCTGTTCTTCTCACATACTATCTTTTGCCCTCATGTCACATCCTGAAGGTAAACTGTTTCACCGAGTACTGCAGTTTGGAACGTTCAACTTCATCATTTGTCAGAGCTTAAGATTTCATTAGAGAAAATTTGAATTAAAACTTGGAAATAACTTTTATAAATACAAACGCAGGTGTCTTCTGGGTCACTTCTGTTATTCTCCAACAGAAATATTCGATTAGTTTCTTTTCTTTTACTTAAGCCTTTTTTTTCCCCGATTGCCTTCTAAAGAATAGCTCATAGCAATAGATTAGACACTGTTCTACAAGACAGCTATTTTCTTTTGCCATTCTAGCATCATATTCTAGATTATTACTGATTTTTGGGGTTTTTTTTCATAATTCAACAGTACAGTCCATACTGGTGAGCTATTTTTCAGCAGCTTTCTAGCAAAAGAGAGCATCCAAATCCCAAGGGATGTTTTACAAGGACTAAAACGCAGGCTGTGTGTTTTGTATGTCAGATTTCACGGAATGCAGAGCAATGAAGAACGGTGATTGTAAAGTACATCTAAACTACCCTTTCCCACTCTGCAGCAGAGCCTCATGCAGCTGATGGTGTCCTTGCTGCTTTGGATGGTTCACGTGAGAGAACTTCTGCATGTGTGCAGATCTTCCAAGGTTCTCAACAGAAACTTCCATGTAGCCACAGAGCCATTAGCTGTTTGGTTCAGCAAAGTCCCAGGAGATGTTTTGGAGGTGTTTGGCTGCAGGATAACGATGCTGCCCATTTGGGAGAGGTGTGTTTGTCATGTATCAGGATGTGCTGAGACCTTTGTCCTGTTTCACAAATGGGGCGTCTTTTTGTGGCGTAGGTCTGTTACTGAAGAGTTAACGGGAATTTGTATTTCTTATGTTAGTGAAGGGGATCAGTATGTACTGACCCAGAAGAGAAACAGAGAGAACATACAAATGCAATAATGTTCTGAATTTTTGCCTGTCCTAAGCAAAACTTTCTGTAATATTTGCTTAGGCTAATGTGAACAAGCCACACAGAGATGTGAAAGATGATTCCTCAAGGGTGCAGGCAAGGTACAGACCCAACCCTCGTGAGTCGGGTAGCTGAGGACACAGCTCCCAGAGAGGGAGGTGAGCCAGCAGCTGAGGGTGATAACGAGGCAGGTAAGGATGGTGACACAGCTGCCAAGCTCAGTCCCCTCACCTGTTATGACCCATTATGTCCCCTCACAAGGTCTGCAGAGCAGGCCTGATGTCAGCCGAGAGTTCAGCGCAGCACACAAGCCTGTAGCAGAGAGGCACCAGCACCACTGTGACGTGGTTTGGCCAGGACAAGGGACAAGTGGCCTGGCTAAACACAAATGCAGAGCTGGGTGGGGCAGGCTCCACTCCTTATGATCCTTTCTCACACAGCTGTCTGACCTGAGGTGACCAAAATCTAGATCTAAGCCCAGGTAGCCAAATCCCTGGGGGACTGAAGGAAGAAGTGGCGCTCGTGGCTAAAAGACATTCGGATTTCAAAGGTTACAAAAGGATTTAATCTCCGTCATGTTGGTAGATACTGAAAAGAGAACTAAAGCAAATGTATCGTGACCTTCAGTCTTTATACAGCTGTGTAACGCCAACTTGGTACAACCTGAAAGTGCTGGCGATTTTAGGTATTTCATAGTGCTTGTTACCAAGAGATGGCAATAAATGGGGGGAGGGGGGGAGATGTGCAGCTGTGTTTTTAAATTGCAAAAGGACAACATTTCTGTGAAGTCAAATTTTATCATTGGGAGACAAAGATAGATTGGTTTTGCATATTTTTCATGCTTCACATGAGTAGGTACAAAGTAATCCCAGTACTTGACGAAGATGCTGAAAACTCTGTGATTAAACTCAGGTTCAAGCTGTGATATCTTGCACGGTTTATCGGAAATACAAATTCAGATGGGAGTTGGTGGCTCAGGGGAATAGGATGATCTCTTCAGGGCTGCTGGCCTATGAACTATTTTAATGTGTGACACCTGACACTTTTCAAATTAGAGAAAGATGAGAACTTGTATGTATAATTTTTGCAAATCAACAGACTTTTCAAAAAACATATGGGAGCATTTGTTGAAGCTATTCTAAAGGGCTGTTGAAACTCAAATCATCTGCATACCTGTATAAAAGGAACAGCTGATATCGTTGAATGCGTTTTTCAACTCGTCAAAGGATGAAACAAATTCCAGCCAGCTTCAGCCATGGACTCACTGTGCACCACATGCAAATACTCCAGCAGAGGTTTCAGGAACATTCATGCAATATGAATCTGTTGTTCACAGTCCAGTAAATTTATTCCTGAATAACAGATGTTTAAAAGGAAATTTAGGCAGTAGGGTCCAAGACTGGTTTTATCAGCTCTCAAACTGGCCTGGGCTTCAAGAAATGCAATAGTGTCCCTGCCAAGTCAGTGAATGTATGATATGCATTTGGTGTGTGCTCAAGTCTTGCTATGTGGCAGCCAACAATCTCTGTCAATTGAAAGACTGATGAATAGCAAAATGGTGTGTAATTTGAATTTGATGAAAAGTTGGAGATGACTTTTGATATCTGAAGTATACATTTACTGTATTAACAACACTAAACACGAAAGCATTAGAAAGAAAAATACAAAGGTGTTCAGGTCATGGTATGGTGTACAGAGATTATTGTCAGGCCTGTATTTCTGTAAATTTCTTTATGAGCAGTAGTGAAGTGAAATGTGCTATAATGCAAAAGTATATTCATACGCAGTCCGGGAGGGAAAGGGGGTTCTGTCACTGAAAATGCAGCTACCCCTAGTGAGCTTCCCATCATCAACATTTTCATAGTAGACACAGTCTTGTTTAGATACTGCTACATTTGAAAGTTATTGCTAGAATTTGCTGCTTCAGGTGTCAGATTTGCTGCCTTTATTCAGTGACCATTTTTATGTACTTTTACTGTATAGTGATAGTAGAAAGAGTCACTGCTCTACCTCCAGACATCACAGACCCAGGCATGGGGTGGCTGGGGACTGCCAAGAACGGGAGGAGGTACCCCCTTGCCGTGGGGAAGGAGCTTGTGTGCCCTTGTGAGGTTCAGAGCTGTGCTGGTGGTGGCATGTGCCTCCGGTGGGGTCTCCCAAGCCAGACAGGTCTCAGCTGAAGGGTCAGACACAGTGTGTCCACGGGCAGGATGGGCTCACTAGCCTTTGGGCACCATCCTAGGAGAAGGACAACTCTGACTCCAAACCCGGGCAGATGGAGCTCGTTTAGCCCTGTAAGGCTCCATCTAAGAGCAGGACACTCTAACCAAACCTACAGCCCGAGAACTTCGCTGTCACCGTCCAAGCTCGCCAGGCCCTGGCAGATGAACCTCAGGCGTAAAGGGTGGAGCCAGTTCTGCGCACGCTGCGCCTCACCTAAAAAATCCACCGCGCAGCCCCGAAGGGTGCACTCATCGCGCGAAGGCTGCCTGCAGCGCTTGCAGTGAGCTTGGGAAAAGCCCTTCCCAGATCTTCGTTCACAAAGCCAAGCCATGATGATGATGATGATGAACAGTAGAAAGAATTTCACCTCCCAGATGCACTTTTCTGCTAGCTCTTTTCTTGCTGTCCAAATTGCCTCCTCCAGAATATATTGCCCAGAGATCCTGGCTGGGAGAACATATCCTGTGCTGTCTTAGCTACTTTAGTGATGCACAGTCATAACAGGGAACAATGGCCCTATGTATTCTCACTTTCTACTGTGTGTCCTGTTTTGGCTTAGTCCAGAACTCATCCTGTTCAGTGATTTCACTTCCAGCTCAGTCTCTTCTCAGTGATGGCACTGTCTGAAGTTAAGGGTGTATTATTGCAGGCAGTGTTTGCTTCTAGCAGTGATAACACTTGATGTTCGCAGTTACTGCCAGGGGCTGGGATGCAGAAAGGCTCTGGCTTGTCCTTGCTCCTGTGCAGACCCAGGTCACTGCTGAA
>NW_010398584.1:9284-14313 GCF_000710305.1 Buceros rhinoceros silvestris
GGGGTGCACGAAGTGAGAGGCTGCACCTGCGGGGGGGAGCGGACAGGACAGGTGACCCTACACTGACCCACAAGGTGCTCCATCCCATAAGCGTTATATTTGGGATAAAGCTGAGGGATCACAAGGGTCAGTCTCTCTTCTTCAATGGCCAGCATCCAAGGAGGACTCAGTTCTGCCTTCATTCCCAATCTGTGCGTTCCTGAATCCAGTTCCCATCTGCCACTGAATCCAGTTTGGGACTTCCCAGCACCAGCGCACAGCATCAGTGGTGACAGTGACGTAATTGCCATCAAGGGCATTGGGTTCGGTATTGGTATTGTATATATTTCATGTTGTGGTTATTATTTTCATTTACAGCACTTTCAGTTTTCTTTTTCAATCCTTAAGCCTCTCTCCCTTATTCCTTTTCCCTTCCCTTTGGGGAGGGAGAGGGGTTAATAGAAAGCATCTGTCATTTGTCTAGTTGCTGGCCCAGCCCTGACCGCTGACACTGTAGAAAGTTGATTTTTTTTGAGAGTTGCATATAAAGGTAGTTTTAAATAAAATTTTTCCATTCCTGGTTAAATATAAAAGCCTATCTATCACTCTTTGGATTCTTTCACTCCACTTGTATATGATAGTATGCGCTAACAGATGACCGTGCATTGTACCTAGTAGGTTTTCAGGGAGGGAGGCAGGGAGAAGGGCAGAGGGTTATGGTCCTGAAAGCGTGGAGGAGAAATCCATTTGGGAATGTAATTTTCTAGCCCAGCTGTTTTGAAATTATTGTAATGAACAAAAAACCCAAATTACTTTACAGTATCTTGCAAATACCTCCTCATGTGAAAAAGTTAACATTGAACTATACAAGCAGTAATCCCACTGAAAACATTTGGTAAAAATTTAACAGCAGTTTCAGAAAGACGTCAGGTATCCCTTATTTCACTTTTCTGTTCTGCTGGCTCAGCTACAAACCGCTTATCAGTCAAATAACCATAACTTCGCTAACTCACGCATCCAGGATAGGGTAAGAACTTTTTAGGATGCCTCCAGCCTAACTTACCCATGGTGATGTAGGTAGTACTGTATTTGCGTTCTTCAAAGCTAACCATCATTCAGTGCAGACAACAAGTCATTCAACTGTTATGATGTTGAAACAGCCTCAGCTGAAATGTGCTCATCTCCTGAAGAGGTGAAATTATTGCTCTTTGTGGATTTTAGGGCAAAATCTAATTGACTAGTTTGATTATTTACAGCCCTTGTTTAAATTAGGTTCAGATATTTGCTTTGTTTTGAACTGGAACCCAGCTAGAGCTAGAACTCATCTGGGCAGGTGTAAATTACTGCTGACTGCTGTTATATCTCAGTTATTATGTTCTTTTTTTAATCCCAGTCTCCTGTATGTAAAGGCTAGAGTCCAGTCAATTAGCATGTGATTTGCTGGCGATTCATTTAGCTTGACTAGGGATTTTAAATACAGAATATATTAGGTATTTCTTAATGAAATTAATGGAGATACTCATAAAATCTCATGCAAGAAACCAAACCATGAAATATTTGAAAGGGCACTGCTCAGCCTCTCATCAGTATAGGAAAAAACCCAAATAAACCACTTGCTTTAAAATCTTGTTTACTTTATACCATCATTGTGTATGTGTTTGTGGAAAGGTACACCCAAACTTTTTTCTTAAATATTATCAAGATTACCTTCTGTGTGGTTACTTTGTTGTTGATCTTCATATATCAAACGTGCAATAGCTTTTCTAAATCCAAACTACATGTTCCCCAAATGCTCAGATAAAGGATTTAGAGAATAGAATGAGTGGTCTGTTTAAATATATAATCTTGCAAGTAACAATCAAAAGATCTGGACCAGCAACCATCTCCTACAGTTCTAAAGAGGATGGTGCTTTTGTAGCCAAGGTGAAGCACATTCTAGTCAGGCCTTAAAAGAGTTTTGTTGAAGAGATACAATGCTATTGGATGAAAATGCCTCATACAGACGCAGTTCTTCAGTCAGCTAAATGGAAAAAAAAAGTTACACCACACTCAGAAGGACATGCCTTATCAATTTGAAATGCCTGGGATAAGAAGATAGTAAAGTAGTAAAAAAATGAACAAAACAAAAACATACTCCCCCAAAAATTTGCTCAGTGTAGAAACTGTAATTTAAACTTCCATGTCTCGTTTAAATGCAGAAAGTAATTTTAATTTCCAGGAAGGAAACCATACCATTTCTATGTACTTTGATTTTAACATTATATTAGTCTAGAAAATAATAATTAGTTGCAAACATTTTGTGGGCTATGGTGAGGTCTTTTCTTAGAGAATTAGGTGCAATGTGTAATGAGGTACATGGAGGAGAGTCTGAGAAAGAGAAAAATAGGAGCTATTAATTTATGTAAAGGTAATGTATTACTTTTTAAAGGTTACCAATTTGAAATAATAATACAAAATATTTCCTGGCATCTACCAGTCAGATTAGTGCAGTATATCACTCATCATTGAAAGACTATTTTGTAGCAGATTTTATTGAGCCCTTTTCATTAGCTTTCCTTAGAGTGGGATTATTCAACTAATCTTCAAGTAATTAAACTCTATTTCCCTTGTAAAGTTCTGCACTGGAACCCATGGCAGGGAGATGTAGATACTATCTATCTCTAATCACAGAGTATCAGTGGATGAGCTCTTGTACAAGAAGAATTAGGTACCAAAGATATTCCGACAAGTTTAGAGCTATCTCATCAGAAACAACTCTAAAGCCAAGCTTTCAAAGAAGCCTGCCCAGAGTTATTAAAAGGACCAGGATGGAATAACCAGATTTTTTCTTTATGAACAATCATGAAACTGCAAACTAGCAAAGTTAGAGGTTTTGGACCAGTTCAAATCTTATCAGTGGGGCTGCACCCCAAACCGGGTGACAGCCTGGAACTATTTAGAGATTAAGGGCCAGACAGACACAGTCCCTCTGTGCCACTCAGCTGATCATCAGTGGGGGAGATGCAGACACAAACCGCAAGCAAGGACCCCTGACGTAAGGCAAGCTACCAGTGTCCCCAGGAGCCTTGAAGAGGTCGGGTGGTAGAGTGCACGCGTGGGGCTGAGTGGCTGCGACGTTTCTCAACCCTTCTTAGCACTGCTAAACCTGTCAGTCAGCTGATAAAGGGTCCGTTAAGGATCCTGCAATGCTCTGTGAGCAAAGCTACCAAATAAGAGCTCTAAATGGTGTCCAATCACAGAGGCCAATCTTGCCTCTGGATTTCCCAGAGAGCTCTGAGCACAGGCAAATGTCATGTCACAATTTAGCAGTTACTCATCTTTGTGGCTTAACCGCATTGGATGCTGCATTACTCTTTCACCATGAATTCCAGCTGGTTAGTTACTGATGTTTATTCTTGACACTTCAGTGGAATATGCTGTGCCTGAAAATATCTTTTTTTCTAACAAATACCACCCAAACAACTGCATATGATCTGTTCTCTCTGCCCTTCCTGTGAAACGGACCTGTATGGATTTTCTCAGTCATGCTTCTGAACAGATAAAAGCTTTTAAGGGCTTCCCAGCATCTCAGTGAACGTATTAACCCAGCTTTTTCTGTGCTTTTGAATGCTTTTACTCCGTTTTGTGATGCGGGGGGGGAGGAGGAATGGCAGAAGAGGGATTCTTGTACTTCAGTGCTAGAAGAGCTAGGGGTGAGTCTCTCCTTGCACAGGCTTCCTTGCAACACCTGGTTGGGAAAGCAGCAGACACTGGTATCAAAGCTGATGCTATTACCACATCAATTATTTCTCCCTGTTTTTTAATTGCCTGCGGCTGCAAATCTTTAATCTGACTTGATTTTCATCTCACGGCTCTGAGACCCTGTGAATTACTCTTCACCTTGACTGTATTTGGAAGCCCTGTTATCTTGACAAGAAGACTTTGAAATTATTTTCTTAAAAACCTGCAGGGCCCTGCAGATGTTTAAGAAACATTTACAATATTGATTTCATCTGGAATTAAACTAAATTGTATTGATATGACCTAGATATAGATTGAATCACAATGTCCGTGCAAGATTTTGTTGTGGTTTAAGAACACTTTACTAAGCTAATATAAAAAGCAAATTAATTCAGCTCTGATCATACAAGAAATATGGTTTAAAGCCATATATGTGCTGAAATTGAATTGAGGTACCTGGATTTTTATTAGTTTTCAGCTCACACCTTCCTCAGACTATATACCAGCATATTTTTAAAATTGTTCACATTACAAACGAATGTTGAGTAAATCCTTCATTAACAGGTCTTAGAAATAATTACAGGCAAAGCAGCGATTTAGGAAGGAGGCCATAGTGTAAGTATTCTAGAGAACTCGATAAGAATGTTAAGAACATTAATGGTTTTCCAAATAAATTATTTCATAAGCCTCTGTAGTTGGAAAATTAATTTCTTTTTGTCATTTCTCTGTTTCATGGAATTATATTAAATTCTACAGAAAAATCATCAGCCAGCTGAAATATTTCCATTAGGGAAAAATATCTTAATGATTTACAGTGTTTAACACTTCACAAAGTTAGCAGCACTATTTATCTTCCAACACCTCTAGGTCCTTTGCAGTTCTAACAGTCCTAAGATTATTTGTCCTTGTTTCACGGTTTTGTCTCTAGCTTCCATTTAAAGTCAGAAAGTTATTTTTTATACTTTTTAAAATTAAATTATTCTTGTTCTAGAACAGTTATCCATAAAGATTAAATGAATCAAACAAAACCCCCAAATTAATGCAAGCTGAACACTTATCTGGTGCAATTTAAAAAAAAATATCAAAATTTACATGATAAGAAATCCTTATGAATGCAAATCCTTGTGAGTATTGATAAAACCCAGTATAGGCTGCATTCCTCACACTGGAATTCACCAAGCGATCCTCATATGCAGACAGGAGCACCAATATTTCTGGCAGAGAGCGGAAAAAAAGTAGAATGTGAAACCAGTGACATGAGAGCCTCAGTTTGTTACTGCCAGTTCCGTGCAGCTGCTGTGGCTGGTGGGGTCTTGCACCGCCGACCCAA
>NW_010398584.1:14390-16372 GCF_000710305.1 Buceros rhinoceros silvestris
GCAGACCAAGCTCACAGCAGCTACAGCTGGCAGGGTTGCTATCGTGCCTGCCCTGCCTTGGAGAAAAACAGGCAGAGCCTTGAAGGCCAAGCCTCAAGGTGAGTTTCCCTCGTCTGTGGGTCCCCTGCTGCCCACCGGGGTGCCAGGTCTCTAGTACTTAGACTCTTAAGCTTCACATCCTGTGGAAGGTAAGTCCTTGTTCTGGTGAGGCTTTTCTTTTTAAAAATCACCGTTTTTTTATAAATCACCGTTTACATGGTGATTCCAGATCTAGGAGGTGATGATCCCTATGTTAGGGCTGCTCCAAGGGTGCAGTACTTTGTCAGGATGCTGCCTTGTGCTGCAGGAAGGTGGTGTGTTGTTTTTCAGTGTTGTGTGGTACAAAAGTTCTTTTGGGGTCTCGTGTTATAAAACAAGTTCATTCTGATAAGACAGTTGATTTTTCCCTTTCTTCCCTTCCAGCTCTGTCCAAAGAAATAATTTAAATGTAAAATATGAGTAGATAACGTTATCCCCAGAAAGCAGCGTTACACTTTAGCCCTGATTCAGGGAGAAGATCTCACAGGCAGTCCGTAATCAGAAAAGAGTAGCTGCATTCCCATGATGCAATATTATTTAATCATTGACCTTTGAAGCGTGTTGGCTGTTACCTCATTTCTGTGGCTGAGTATGTGTTTTCCTACTTGGGGAACAGAGAAATGCAGAATCTCACTTAATCTTCCAAGAAATAGTGAGGCTGCCGGAGCATGGAGTGTTGTTGGGAATCTCACGCCCCTTCAGCCAGAGTAATACAGCGTGAAAGCAGTGAAGCCGTTCTCACTGCGGGGAGGCTGGAAGAGTAGAAAAAGATGATCTCACTGAAAATTACTATTCGGGAAGTCATTTCACTCTGAGGAGGTAGCCATGAATTACTGTCATGATAGCTGATATCAAAATAATACCTGATTGAAAGTGTATTACTGGCATTAATGACAATTCTGAGAATTTAGAGGTGGAAAAGCCATAAATCCTATACGATGATGACTGCAGAATGGTCACCTCTTGTCACTGTAGCGGCTGTTATCTAATCAGACACATAATTTGTTTGAGTACTCTAGGCCATTCTAAATCCATTAGGTTTATTGTGGTTGTCCATAATCTAATTAACCTATAACTCGACTCTTAACCTAGAAATTAAGAGTAACATGCTGTACGGTGTAGCATAAATCTACTATATTAAATAAGAATCTATTCAAAAGAAAGTCTCTAAAACCAGAATAACTGAAAATGGATACTTTTCTGCTGCAGAAAATTACTGCATGTTAATTCTGGAAACGGGAGCTGTACGGGATTGGGTTTGGACATGGCATAAATACAAAACCTAACCGAAATCTAGGTGTCCGGAAAATCTTAACCCAAGCATTGCTTAGAACTGCATCCCCTCGCACAATGTACTCATGGATTCACCCCCTTTAGCTGAGAGGTACCCTGTGACAGATAAGCATCTCTCGTTTAATGATACCTCTCTTTTTCACAGTCTCACTCTTGATAATGTATGATGTTGATCCATCTAGTTCAGCAACACTTTGCTCTGAGAAAAGATGAGTTTCCTACCTAAAAGCTTTCCCGTGGGCTCAGCTGGGTGTAGCATTAAATAGAAACTTCCCTTCTGTACTAGAGGGTAATGCTCTGTGCATTTAAACTGCTGTGTTCTAGCTGTAGCCGCATGCTAATATGGGTGATTTTTTTTTTTCCAAGAAACTTCCTTTTAGCAGTAAAATAAAAAAAACAGCAGGCCATCTCATCCTGGTAATTAAGGTTCTTCTTCTGTTTCCACTGCTGAAGAACTGCTACATGTATGAAAAAAAGTCTTTAAAGTTCTCCGCCTTTTAAAATATTTTAATTCTAATTTTCCTATTTTCTCCAGTATGCCCTATTTTTCAAGGGGTACCCAGGCAACAGTTACAGCTCACTTTCACAGACTTAATTATCATTATATTATA
>NW_010398585.1:0-234 GCF_000710305.1 Buceros rhinoceros silvestris
CCACCCCGCTTTTCTGTGCTCAGCTGTAAACAATTTCCATCCCTACGTACTGAGCCTGACAAGGCCAGCCCGGGGTCACGCCACGCCACCGACCTGGACCTGCAGCGAGGGGAGGGGAGCAGCGAGGAGCCGGCCACTGCCGCCCTCTGCACCTGCAGGAGGGTTTGAGATGCACTTACCCTACAGGACCAGCACAAAGCCACGCCTCCAAAAGCTGGGGTTAGCGGGGGGAAG
>NW_010398585.1:336-714 GCF_000710305.1 Buceros rhinoceros silvestris
TACAGACCCAGCACAAAGCCACGCCTCCAAAAGCGGGGGTTAGCGGGGGGAAGAGGCTGGCTGCCGAGCCCTCGCCAAGGGCAGGGAAGAGACGAGTCGGGACTCTCCCCACCTGCTGCAAACCCTCCACCAAGCTGCTGCTCTGAGATCTGAAGAGAACAGTGAAACCGGTCGTTCACCGTTTAACGCACAAATGAAATTAGTTTCAGCTGTTCTCATCTGCGGACTCACAACAGTCTCCCCGGCTCGTGAGCCTCGATCTCTGGCTTGTCACCGACGCGCTGCAAGAACAGGCGACTGACAGACCATTTTCCCTGGCAAAAAGAGACTGCACAAGGCCATGCCGCGCCTCTCCGGGGAGCTTCCCAGCAGCGGTTC
>NW_010398586.1:0-1457 GCF_000710305.1 Buceros rhinoceros silvestris
TTTCTCGTGTGTTTGACGCCGCCGGAGCCAAGGGACGTCTGGAGGGAGAAACGGGGAGGAAAAAGTTACTTTCCTTAAGTGCCTAGGAGATAATTCTGTGCTGAACCCTAGAGTCTCTGCAGGGGAAGTCTTGGCGGTTATATCTTCGCAGGTTTTCTCTGACTGCGCATTAACCCAAAGACCTGGGATTTCTGAACAGCCGCGCTCGTATCTGTTTAATAGCAGTAATGATATTAGGTCTTTTGCTCCAGTGTTTAAAAAAAAACCGCAAATCCAGCAAACCCCCCGCCACAAAACCCATCTGCCTGGGAATGTTTTAAGCCCAAAGTAATTTCTTAAAGGTGTGTATGCAGTCTATGGAGTTGTGCTAGAAGAAATCCTTCAAGGTGAAGGGGGGGGGAGGGGGCGGAAAAATCCCTTTTCCTTAGATACA
The DNA here is from genome assembly GCF_000710305.1 of Buceros rhinoceros silvestris. Classification (NCBI taxonomy): domain Eukaryota; kingdom Metazoa; phylum Chordata; class Aves; order Bucerotiformes; family Bucerotidae; genus Buceros; species Buceros rhinoceros. The sequence goes on from NW_010398586.1 coordinate 434, forward strand.
AGAGTTTAAATGCAACGAAATGAACAAAGACAGCACAGAAGTTCTTAAAGTCCAAGAAATGCAGTGTGAGATGCGGAGCAGAGTACGGGCTCATACTTGGTTTTGCCCTTTCGTTTGACTCATTGGCATTCACGCCTGACGCCCAGGCATCCTCTGGTTGCTGTGAAATGTCCCCCTTGGCTCAATGCAGTTAGAATTTTTGAGGGCATTATAAAGAGTCCAGCTGTCACTTTTGCTGATCTTGATGGGAGATGGGTGCCAGTTTAATGAGTCAAAAGTATGAACCAAAGCATTAAAAAAAAAAGAAAAAGAAAAAAAAAAGAAAACCCGCCTTCTCTTCTTTTTGTGCTTGACTGGATCTGTGTCTGATCTGGGCAACACGCTCAGACTTTCTAAGCTAATTCACGTAAATCATGGATCTGAACCGGCTCAGCAGTTAAAATAAACGAATGGACAAGAAAGAAGGAAACTGATTACAGCAGCCCTGCGTTTCTCCAGAAAATGCCACGCTCTGCGTTCTGTTCCCTTCCTTCAAAAAAATAACAACAGTACAACAGAGTCCTGGCGATTCTCTTGCTAGGAACCTTGAGGTGCCCCGCGGGGCCGTCCTGGTCTGCACCTCAGAGAATTTCTGTGCTGTGTGCCGTGCCACAATACCTGATCATCCTCCCCTCTCTAAATAGCCCCCTCCTGTCCTCGTTCACTTTGAGGGATCCGTGTGCTGTCACTCGCGATGGCTGAGTGAGCACTTCTGAAACAATTAGCGTTAGGATTTCAGGCTGACAGTAAAACTGTTCTCACTTTAGTGCACCGTTTTTGAGGATCTGTTAATCTAGTCGGCGTGAAACCAACTGCACAAGTCTCTCGCTGGATACCTCCCTCCCTCCGCAACACCCCTCCTCGAAACCTCCTAAAAATAAAGGGGAGACTGTGCTCTGTGCGCCTCTGCTAGCTGTTACCCGGCTGCTAACCGGCCCCTCCCGGGCAGAGCGGACCCTGCCTGCCTGCCTGCCTGCCTGCCTCC
>NW_010398587.1:0-1528 GCF_000710305.1 Buceros rhinoceros silvestris
GTGGGGAGCTCCGCAGGCAGGCTGAGAGCTGTCCCTGGCAAGCGGCAGAGTCCCTGCCCCAGCCCCCAGCCACAGGGCTGCAGGGACCCTGCTCGCCAGGAAAGCTCTGGCCACCCCTGGGGCACACCAAGCTGGCATCTTCTTACTTTGTCCAAAGGGCCTGGTCAAGGAGGAAAGGGCAGTGACAAGTGAGGAGAGTCTTCTCTGAAGAAAACCTATTCTATTTCTCAGCGAATCTGCACAAAAGAGCTGCATCGTTGCAGATGTCCTTGGTGCAGCTCCCAGACCTGAGCTCTGGTGGTGCTGCTTGGAACGTAGCGGGAGGCAAGAGACTCTCCTGGGAAGGAGTCAGTCCTGCTGTGCAGCAGTAGCTCAACAGGAACCAGGAGGGATCTCAGGGTAAATCTCCTCAGGAGGTTGAAGAGCTTTCCAGCGTTGTCCTTCCCAAGTCACCTGACTGCAGAAGTGAGCTGCAGGTTTGTTTCTTTGCTCCTCTTCCCCGCTCCCATCTGAAGAGCGTGTTTTGAAGGCAGCCTCGGCATTTCTGCTGCAGAACGAGTGCTCTGCTGAGAGCTGGGAGAGGTGAAGGGACAGACCTTAGTGCAGATGGAGCAGAGCGCCTCTCTCCATGTCTTGCTCCCAGCTCGTACCGTGTTGGTCTGGATGATGATCACACTCAGGTGTTCCCCTGAAAGGAGGTTGGATGCTTCTGGGAAGAGGCGAATCCCATTTCAAAGTGCAGATGACCTCTGCACTCCCCTCCCCAGGGAAGAGCTGTGCTCTTCTGGATGCCCTGAAAATAGGGGGTCCTTAACGGCTGGCCAGCCTTATCCCCATGCCATGGGCTGATGTGACCAAAGCCCCACAAGGGGGCTTGGCTACCTTGCACCCCTGGACACATGCGCATGGCAGGGCCTGAAGAGTCAGCTGCTGAGCTGCAGCTGAAACCCCCTTTCCAAAACCAAAAGCAGCAGCACCAGAGAAGGGTGGAGAAACAAGGAGAAATGCCCAACTCCACACACTTGGTGCTTCCCGCAGACACCTCCTGGCAGGCAGGCACTGGCCAGGGCCGTTTGTGTGTCGGCAAATCCTAAGGAGCTGGTCAGGTTCATCCTGAACAGCTCATGAAGGTGATTCTAGTGCTCTCTGTAGAAAGCAGAATGCGTGAAGAGGCTTTATCAGGTTCCTAGAGAACCTGCGGACAACTCACGGTGATGCTGTAGGAGCCTCGGTCACACACGGAGGACTGAAAGAACCGGCACCGTTCCCCACTACTGCCACCGCAGCAGGAAACTGGAAACACCTTTACCCAGGACAGCGCCTGCCTTGATGTGCTGCTTGAAAAGTCCCTTTGGCAGTGCCCTGGTAGTGATCTGGAGCTGTGAGCAGCCCTGACCCATGCAGCAGCCTCTCAAGAGCAGAAGGACCCTGCCATGATGGGGGTCACTCCTTCCACCCCCAGCTTCTCCCCCCAGCGCGTGGGCAACTCCGTGGGCAGGCTGAGCGATGACCCCGGCAGGTCAGAGGG
>NW_010398588.1:0-408 GCF_000710305.1 Buceros rhinoceros silvestris
TGTTCTGGGCCCGCGCCCAGCCCCTGGGGGCCGCCCCGGCTCTGCGGGGAGAGCGGACGGAGCCTCTCCAGGCTGGGGGGAGAGGCTCAGTCCAGCCCCAGGTCCGAGTCGGAGGAGGAGTGCTCGTCAGCCATGTCGCGGATGGCGTTCTCCATGGGGGCCAGGTTGCCGCTCGGCGTGATGCCCATGGGCTGGATGACCTGCTCTCTGCAGGGGCAGGAGGGGGCGAAGGGGGCACCAGTTCGCAGCAGACACCACAGGAACAGACAAGGAGAAACATGGGGCTTGAGGACACTGCCCGGAGGCAGCCAGGACAACCCCAGGCCACCACCACGAGCCCTCTTCAGCAGCAGGGGCCAGTTCCAGCCACGGAACCCAGCGGGGCTGGAAGCGACCCCCCAGTGCTGC
>NW_010398588.1:423-748 GCF_000710305.1 Buceros rhinoceros silvestris
GACAAGGAGAAACATGGGGCTTGGGGACACTGCCCGGAGGCAGCCAGGACAACCCCAGGCCACCACCACGAGCCCTCTTCAGCAGCAGGGGCCAGTTCCAGCCACGGAACCCAGCGGGGCTGGAAGCGACACCCAAGTGCTGCCGCTCTCGGGTTCCCGGGTCCCGCTCCATGTGGTACGGGATTGCCAGGGGAAATCCAGCGCTGGCCTCCGCGTTCCCCCGGCTCTGACGCACAGGCATGAAACACGCTGCCCTTTCCCCCCATTCTTGGGCCGGTCCGCACTCAGTGGCAGACCCTGGCTTCACCCGGGGGGCCGGCGGGGA
>NW_010398588.1:917-1517 GCF_000710305.1 Buceros rhinoceros silvestris
TGCCACTCGACCCCAAAACGCCGCTTCCCCCCGAGCAGCTCCACCACGACAGTGGCTGCTGTTGGCACTCGCTCCGGGCCTGAGCTGGCCCCTGGGGAACACGCTCAGGGAAAGGTCTGGGACACATGTACACCACGGACACGAACACACCCCCTTGTCTAGTACCTGTACAGTTTGTCGAACATGTTGACCAACTTCATGGCTTCATATTCCTTCTGATCTTCCGTCATCCCTTCCATGGGGTTGGGTAGTTTCTCCTCGACACGTCCCGTCACGGGGTTAATGCTGCAAAAAGAACAGTGAGGCCAGGGCAAAGGAGGGAGGTAAAGCAGAGGTTGCTTAAAAACCTCCTCTGCCTCTGCTGAGCAGAGCATCGCTGTCGCTGCTGCTCGCCTCGAGCCCACAGGAAGATCAAAAAACCCCAGGAACCAGCTCAGGGCTCTGGAGTGGGAGGAATCGGCAGCTCCAGCCCTGCTGCAGGGGACCACCCGTATCCCGGTGCACAGCAAAAGCCGGGCTCTGCACCGAGACGTGCGATGCCAGGAACGGGGTGAGATGCGGATCAGACACGCTGCCCCGTGCACTCCACCGGCGGGTCTG
>NW_010398588.1:1553-1759 GCF_000710305.1 Buceros rhinoceros silvestris
GACTGAACGGGAGCGCTGTGAGTGTCCACACCACGACAGCTCGGCTGCAGGAGCTTCACCCGAGGAACAGGCAGCGGGTGGAACAGGACAGCTAAGGCACAGAGCAGGAGGGAGGTGTGGGGAGAGGGGCACGGGCTGCTTTACTTGGGCTTTGCTTCTTTGTACTCCTCGGTGTCCGTGTCTTCATCCTCTGAGTACTCCCCCTC
>NW_010398589.1:0-1657 GCF_000710305.1 Buceros rhinoceros silvestris
TTCTTTCTGAATTATCTTTAGCGCTGATGGAGGCTGCTTTGTCAGCCTTGGTGTTGCCTTGTTAAAACTGACACCATTCAAATCTGGGAAAGAGGAACCTGCCTTTTCTAACTACTTTAACGTGTTTGATTTGGAAGCGTCCTTTGAGCTGCAGCCGGAGAGCAAACAGGTTGTCGGTGTTGGAGTCCCCTGCCTGAAGTACCTGTGCAGAGAGGAGCTCGGTGCTGCCGTGCCATGGTGCTGTCAGAGCCAAGGGCCGAGGTGCTGCCAGCGGTGCTCTTTGTGGAGCCAGTGGTCCTCCTCACCTTCCTCCTGACCTGCTGTTGAATACATTAGGGTTTGAAGTTGCAACTTTCCCTTTGCTGCTCCTTCCCTGTAGTTCAGGTTGTTAGTGCTGTATGTTTGGAACCTCTGCAGGCTGGGAAGGAATCGTGCTTTGGGGTGCTAAATAGTTCTCCTGTGTTTGAGGCATGATGAGAGTTGTGCAAAAATCACATTTCTAACTTAAGTAATGAATTCTGATATGTCTTTGTCTGTCATCCCATTGATCTCTGGAGCGAGGGGAGGGGGGAGCCAGCATTAAACATGGGGCAGTTAAAGGAACCCCTGGCTCTGTGAGGTGTTGGGGTGGCTGGCTGCACATGCCGATCTGGAAGGCAGCCAGAATGACAGGCTTTGACAGACTCGCTGCAAGGAGAACAGCGCTGGCATCCACTAAGAGTTCTTCTAGGCTGAAAGCAAGCCCGCCAGCGAGATGCTTTGCATATTTGATGGCTGTGCTGGCTAATACCAAACGTACCATCAGATTTTTTTTTTTGCTGCTGGCTGCTCTGCCTTTACCCTTACAGGACATTTTGAGTTCTCAGTAAAGAAGCAAACTGCTCTTTGGGCTCTAAATTAGGCCTGTGTGGTTCTCCCGTATTGTTCATTTCGGGCTGTCTTGCAAACTTCACAAACAACCCCCTGTTCCTCTGGCACTGGATGCAACTGGTTTAAATCAAGGTTAGAGAATGGCGGTCTGTTAGGAATGGGTCACCTGCCCTGGCTTGGCTGCCTTGGGTCCGGATGGGTCAGCGAGGGAAAAACATGCTTAACAACAAACACAAACCCCACCCTCAAAACTCCTCTTCAAAAACTCCTACAACAGTTTTGGAGTGGTGTAAGGAGTCTGTCTTGGAGAGGCACCATGTCTTAAGAATAACGTGCTGTCGGGATCTTGGCTTTGACTGGGAGGGCCACACGTCTGACTTGCTCGTGAACTGGGAAGCGTTCGGAGCTGGTTGAATGAGAAGTAATTTGATGCGACCCACGGCGTGAGCCTGTCTGGTCTCTGGAGTGACAGACTGTTCAGCTCACCTCTGCCTCAGAAAGTGTTGCGGAAGCTGTTCAAAGTGGTGAGAAATAAGGCAGAGAGGTGGCATGCCCCGAGAGCAAGCTGGGACCCGGGTACACCAAGAAGCCATCTGTTTTTCCTTGACTGTTTTCTTAGCTGGAGGCTTCCTCGTCCTGATTTCTCATGATGAAGAGATCACAGTGACAAGTAACCCGAGCAGAACCGAGCTGTTCGTTACAAGCTCCTTTGGCAAGAGCCCGAAATCAAGGCTCCTCTCGGCACAGGTTTTCCCTCTTGGGGCAGGGTGGGGTGGGGGTGGGGGGT
>NW_010398590.1:0-523 GCF_000710305.1 Buceros rhinoceros silvestris
GGGGCCGGGGGCGACACGGCCGAGGCGAAAGCAGCCTGTAGGCACTGCTGGCGCTGGCTCAAATTATTCAATACAGTGCCATCTACTGGGGCCGGCTGCGGGACGGAGCCTCTCCCGGAGGTCTGTCGGTTGTTTTTTGTTCCAGTTCGTAATAAACTTGGGCGTGTTGATTGATAGACGAGGCAACGCCTGATGAGTGCTAGTTTCAGAAGTACCCTTTGCATTTCATTAAAACGCCTTAGAAAATGTTTTCTAAAGGTCAAAGTGCTCCACACGGTGCTCGGTTTCTTTAGATGTTTTGAATCATGACGGAGACAAGGGGGTTTTATTATTTTTTAATTGATACTCTCCAGTGCAATAAAAGCTCAATCAGTAAAGCACTTAAGCACGTGCTCAGCTTTAAGCATCTAAGTGGCTTCTCTGATGGTGGTGGAAATAATTGCATTTCCTCAAAGTCCTGTAGAGAAGACATGGGATCAGGGTAAAAAAAAAAAAAAAAGAGAAAGAAAAAGAAAAAGAAAAT
>NW_010398590.1:612-3091 GCF_000710305.1 Buceros rhinoceros silvestris
AGTATAAGAGCTCACCAATACAGCATGATCCAAAAAGGTTTAAACATTATTTTTTTCTCCACTTTAAAAAAAAAAAAAATAGAGAAAGAAAAAGAAAAAGAACATCCTTATAAAAGCATCTGTTTCCTATTCACCAAAGAATCACACAAATGCATTCTAGATTCAGCATCGTGCATGAAAAAAATCAATGAGAAGTGTATACGAAGCAAAAATTTAGTCTTACGTGAAGAAAATATATAGTGTAAAATCACTCCTCGAATTAGAACTAATAGAAAATGGATCGCTCAAAGTCATTAGCAAGTTAATATTCAGTTCTAAAATTCTTATATTATCTTTTTAAATTATTTATAGGCTTTACAAAACTAATGCTTATAACCTCAAACCTTTCATGGACTGTTTAATATACTAAAAATCTTTCTCTACTTGTATGTCTAAGAGCATCAAGAGCAATAATAATGCTAATTTTACAACCTTTACACCAGTTCCAGTTTTACACTTGAGACGCTCAGACACAGAGTGTCTAAAGCTAAAATTTAAGCTGTGCTTATTAATCTTGGGTGACCAGCCTGAGCTACCTATGGAATCTGTCTCAGATATAAAAGATGTTTGCCTTATCACTTTAAGGACTGTACAAAGAAGATGAAGACGGAATAATTTTCAAAAGAAAGAAAGGAACCCTAGTGAAACACTCATGCCGAGTTTTTTTAAAGAAATACATTTTTAGAACAACTTGTAATTAAATTGTGGACTTCAGTGCTACATTTTGTCAGGGGTATCAAAAGTATGAAAGTATGTTCCAAAAGGATTATCTAAATTCATAGTCAATAACTCCATCAAAGAGCTACCGTTTTCAGCTTGTTTTTCCGAATTGCCGTTTTACAGTCTTATGTATATTCAAAGCACATTTTCAGTCAGCTCCTGCATCAGTTGTGAGTGTGCTCAGCACCACTACCAATCTATCCCTAGGTCTTTCATACTATCCTCCAGGCAATGTGATACACATCATTAATGGCCAGCTGTGATCATTTTGACTTGCAGCTTACTGCCGCATCCAGAAAGTCTTTGAGCACCCATGTGCAGTGTGATCACCTCTGTAGGCAGCCGGGGTGTCTCAGAAGAGCCAGTCAGCTCCTTCAGAGCAGTGAAAGTTGTTTAAATCCCTGGTATCCAATTTTTGCCAGCACATTTGCCTAAACCCCACTAGGATGGGATTTCCTTAAATGCTGGTGATCTCTCCAACATCTAGTCCAACAGAGAGCATCAGAGCACACTTCTAGGAGAAGCTTCATGGTTCAAAGGGAAACTATTGCTTTGGAAGAAAAGAAAAACTTCTAAAACTAGGTTGGTTGATTCAAGTCCTGATGAGTGGCTACAGCTGTTATGGGAAACTGTACAAAGTGAGAAAGATAAGGAGCATCTAACGTCTGCCCTGGCTGTGAGCAGGCCCACAAACATCTGTTTCCAGCCACACAACAAGAGCCACACGACAGTGCTTGCTGTCTGTAGCACATCCAGTGGGTCCTGATGCAGCATAGCTGTTTCTGGGATCGGAAGCTTTCATTCCCTAATCGAGTTCCTACATCAATTCTCCCAGCATCCTATGCCAGTGATTTAAGAGCTTGTTAAGGGGGGAAGCAGTGGAAACACAAACAAAAAGGCAGAATTTCATGAAGAAACGCATGAAGCATGAAAAAACCACTCCATGGTTGTGATGGTATCTGCACTGATCTTCTAAAAGCGGAGCAAGAGTTCAAGCATGAGAACATTGGCAGGAAAGCAGATAGAGACAGACAAGCTTTGAGATCAGCCAGTCTTCTTTATTGAAAAAAAAAAAATCTCATTTCAGCCTTGGGGAATGTGATTGCTGCCATGGTTTGCTAGCACTGTTGTGTGACAATAAGGGAGATGGATGAGTGACCAGCTGACGTGGAAGGTAATATGAAATAAGTTTTACTGTGAGAGTAAATGAACACGCAGTGAGAACAGTAGCCCATGAACTGGAAGATCCCTGAGTGCTCACACTTGACCTTTTGGCTGCTTGTTCCCCAAGCAAACTGCACAGATTCAAATCCTTTAGTTGCTGAAACACAGCAGGTTTTTTTCCTAGGAAGGGAAAACCAAGTCCATCAGAAAAAGTAGCAAAATATAAGTTGAATTAGAGGAAAAAATGGGATTATGATCAATTTAATTTTATTTTATATTCTACATGTCAAGTGCATGATGTTGTACTTTATCTCATTCTCAACTAAAACACAGAGCCAATAGGAATGCCTATTTTTGGAAAGAAAACTTAATGAGTAGTCCTGAGTCTTAAACATCCTTCAGTCTTTACAACATACACATGTACATGTACACAGTCATGTATATGGCTATCATCATCATGGCTTGGCTTCACGGATGAAGATTTGGGAAGGGTTTTACCCACGCTTACTGCAAGCGCGCTGATGGCTGAAAAGGCCAATGTGGGATAGGCAAGAGC
>NW_010398590.1:3166-5596 GCF_000710305.1 Buceros rhinoceros silvestris
GAGCGGTTGCAAAGAGCACACTGGAAGGTCTCCTTGGGTGGTACAGTCGAGGCATGGTTCTTTCTGCGCTGTCTTTTCTCCTCGAGACTGATTCTACGTGTGCTCTCAAAGGAGACAGCAGCGTTATGTGTGGTGTGTCTCCAAATCTCCCGATTGGAGGCTAGGGTGGACCACTGATGGTGGTCAATATGGCCAAGGCTGAGGTGTTGTTTCAGGGAGTCCTTATATCTCCTCTTTGGAGCTCTTCTCTTACAGGTACATGCCTATACATTGACCCCAATACATACATCTGACAGCAGCTCTTGGCATTAATGGATTGTCTCTGGAGAAAAGGGACAAGATTTTAATTTGTTTGTGGGATTAGTTCTTTCAATGTGTAACACAGCTGCAACTGACTTTTTAACAGGAGGAAAATCACAGTATTGTACAGTCACACTCTCCTTGCTAAATTTAATCCCATGTATTTTTACGCCTGTCACAAACTGATAGCATTATTACTGGGAGTCTCCCACAAGTAGGAACCAAATGTGTTATTATGTCTTTAAAGACGAGTGAATCTGTCACTGATGTCCTAAAGCTTTTTGCAGAATGCAATGCCTGGTTAGCTCCCCACCAGCTCTCAGCCATTCCAGTCCCAAAGCAGCAGACTGTGATGCTAATGATCAAAAGATCCCTGGGCTCAAGAAAATACTGAACAATCTCCAGTGTGATGTTGCAGGACAGTCAGGCTGAATGGATCTTAGGGATCAGTCAAGGAGCAAACAGAAACCTGAGGTAACTACTCAGCCCAGCCTTGCCGTTCCACCTCTGGCATGGAGACAGGATGCAGGATGGCAGCCAGAACACAAGTAGATTGCCAGGGTACTGCAGATCCAGCTACCTCCATGAGTGTAACTCATGCCCTGCGTGCAGGCTTGTATTTGCTGGGTCAGGAATCGCTCTCTGGTTCCCTTTTACCTATAAATATACCATTTGTACTCGCCCTGCACTGGATTGTGAGCAGGTCTACAATCAAAATACAACATAAACATAGCAACAAACACCACTTACAATTTAGCATCACATATGGACTGTGATATACTGCAGAATCCTGGTCATTTCAGCAGCCCACAGCTGGGTTTGCTCCTTGCAGACACCAGGGATAGCAGAAGGTAGTGATGGGTGCCCAGGTCTCTGAGATGGAGTCAGATGAGAGCTGGAGCCGTTTGATTTAATGTAGCCATAATGCATCCTCCTGGGACAGCCTTTCTGACAGTGCTCCAACCCACTTCTACCTGCTTGCTGATATGTCATAGATGCCAGAGGTGTACTGGTAATCTTCATAAGGCTGGCTGCCTTTACGTGCTGGAAAAGGAAACAAGCACTATATAGTACACAACCCTGATGTACAGCAACTATTTCCAAGCATTCATCCCTCTAAAAATGCTGGCGGAAGCCCTGCCAACACCAGTCACTTAAATAGAGGAAATCATTTGTTTGAATTTTGAGGGAGCATTAACAAAGAAAACAAAAAAAACAACAAAAAAACCACTTCATTTCTGACCCACTTCTGCACTGGCTGTATCCCAAAATGCTCACATTCCTGACTAGTGTGAGAAGGCTCCTCATACGAGTGTTTCCTGACCTTACTTTCTGAATTAGATTTGCTAAATGTTGGCTGCCAGCTGGTAAATGAGAATTGAAACCAGTCATCAGCTACTCCACACGCCATTCTGGGACAGCAGCTTCAGGGCTTGAGATAAGTTCCCTTCAGCTCTTGAAGATGATGGAGGGGCTTTAGTACATTTTATATCTACAATTATCACACATAAATTGCCTTAAGTTGTCAGAGCTATTACCTGCGTGCATTAGGATGTACCCACTGTATTTACACACTAAGGGATGGCTGAGTTACATATGCAGAGTCCTTCAAGCGAGTCAGAGGCTAATTTAGCGTATTTCCAATATGTTTACCCATGGCTGACAGATATGATCTGCAGGACATTTCAGCCTTTCTGGAGAGGCAGCTGGAGGACAGATTGGGGTGATATGCTTAGGCAACTAAATCCACACAACAGTTACGCTATGTTGGCCCTAGGTTAGCCCATCCCTACACCCCAGGTGTAGCAGCTGAATGTTGTACAGACCCTCCACGGCTTCACTACCAACCACAAAAGTCCCTCAAGCCAGCAGAAGCTGCCACCTTCAAGTGCCAGCCTTAGCGAGTCGCCGGAAATCCCTGTAAATTAGTCCCAGAATTTTCTTGTTTGTTACAAGGTTGGCAGTAGAGCCGGGACTAGGAGAGCACAACGAGCATGGCAAAAAATCATTGAAGTAATGACAAATAAGCTAAAGGAGTAGCTGTAGTTATGTAGCAGTATGTCTTTGTGGTTTAAAAATAAGAATACTTTTTAATAGAAAGGTGTAGTTATTTACTGGTCATGTTCAGCA
>NW_010398590.1:5666-10025 GCF_000710305.1 Buceros rhinoceros silvestris
AGGCTCCTTACAATGAAAGATTAAATAAATCTCACAGCTGGCATATGCATGAAAGGAAAAAAAATTAATAGTTTCTTTAGAGAAGAAAAATTAGGTTTATCCTCAAACTTTTGGCCCCAAAACAACAAAGCACTTACACAAATCCTTGACTTCAACCATATGATGAAATGTCCAGAATCAGTGAAATAAAAAATAATGTTTCAAACCAGCCACATACCTAATTACTTTGCTACACCCTATTTCAATTGTATTTCATCATAAAATATGAAGGCCATGGGGAGAGAGTTTTTAACTGCTTTTTGTATTTCTGAACAAATTTCTGAAGTCAGACATCTTGTAAAATACGGATTGGCAGAATTCCCTTAACTGAGTGGTCACTAAAAGTCACAAACCTTCTGGTGTCGTAAAATCACAATTCAGCATGTGGGCAAACCCTAGGTCTGGTTTTTGATGTAGAATGGTACTACCTGTATTGTTTAGGTTAGGGGGTTTAAAGGGTTTACTTGAGCTAAGAGATTCTGATTTCCTTCAATTAACTTAGAAAACCTGTGTAGCTAACTGTATGGGAGGGGTCACAGTCAATCTTATGTAAAAACTGGAAATGAGCATACATACATGTAAATAGCAAGCAGATTATATCACTATTTTAATTTGAGAGATTTCATATTTAGCATATATGCCAGTACTCACCTTGTAACTACTAGATAGTGTTACAGCTGAAAGAATAAAATTAATGTTGAGCCAGAAGAAAATCACCTTCAGAGTGCAGCCATTTAGCCACCAAAACCCAGGAACGATCATGGCTCATTGGTTGAAGGCCATGTTCATTAAAGTACAACTCAAAAATGTTTAGAGGTATTCTCACATGTGAAAATATCATGCCTAAAGAAACAGTGCTGTCAGGTAGGTCACCCAGCAGTTAAATGTTCAGAGCCTGGAGATGTGGGCAGGAACTCCAATCTCAGAGCTCCTCTATCACATTATAAAAATGATTGATATTCGACAAGTTGCACTCTGAATATCATGTGCAAAGATAGCCTCAAGAATTCAAAGCTTAAACAAGAGTCATCACATGTTGATTGATGGCCTTGTGTCACTCTGGTTTATGGGTTATGACCACTGGAGACTTCAAAATGAACTAAGCCAAACATAACAGCATCCTTTGCTCAGTGAAGCAAGGATGCAGGACTCAGAAACCAAACTGTTCTGTCAAAAAATAAAATACTTAGCTAAAAAAGTCTGTCAGACTTTCAACATTTTTGACAGCTTCCATCTTCAATGCATGCAAAAGTAAGTCTGGTGAATGCAGAAAAACCATCCAGAATGTTTATTTGACATTAAAAATCCCTAATCTGTTATATTATCCTTAAAGAAATCATCTCTCCCATGTATGTCTCCCTCTCAGATGTTCTATAGAAGAAACGTGTTCATTAAAGCCAACAAAAATAAACTACTCTTCTTTATTGGGTACTTTTAGAAGCTTCCTTATACAGTACAAAAGTATGCCAGGATTTTAATGATACTGATGAACAGCATATATTAACTGAAAAAATAGCTATCTTTCAAGCATACAAATATCAAGTGTGTTCATCCTGTACCAGGACTGTTATTTATTGTGACAGGAGGAATTTTTCTCAGTGTGTAAAATGAAATGTATTATATTAATTGTCATAATTACTCAATCCTACAAATTCTACAGCTTTTATAAGGACATTGCTTTGTAAGATATTTGCTTTTAATTTTCAATCTTCCATTCTTTAATTTCATTAGCAATCCTTATGTCTCACATCATTCTTGTGAAAAACAAAAATCACATAAATTTGGATTATTAACATATTGCTGAACTTTCCACCATTTGGAAAGCTGCAAACAGCATAGAGTTTATGACTCTCCACCAAATTCAACAGCAGTTTTAGACCAGACATAAGCAATCTAAGGAAAGACGCTTAACCAAAATGATAAAAGAATACATGACTGTAATTTCCTTAATTCTGTGCTGAAGGCACACAGAAAAGACTTTAACTGAGATTTAATGATCAGTAGTATCTTCTGAAGAGACTTTTTTCAAGACAATTAGAAGAGTAAAGAATGAACATCATTAAAAGGTAAGAAATTTCCAGTAACTCGGAAACCTTGCTGTCACACTTTTGTCATTCATAGAGTTTAGGTCAAAGCACAAACACCTGACAGGTCATTTTTTATTCCTATAACTTTCTCACTTCATATCTGTTTTGACTTTAAACTCTACTTTTCTTGTTGAGAAAAACTGACAGCAAGATCGTGTCTTCCTGTCTTGCAGATGACATGTACAATTGTGTACCTCAGCATCCAAAGGAACAAGGCTAGAGCTACAGGAACAGAAAGTATGATACAAAGACACAGAGAACCAGAACCTCATGTGCCTTCTTTACAAGTTCTGGACAAGAGGATTGTCCTCTGTGAGATATGCTGTTAAGTAGAGTGGAGTGAAAAAAGTAACCGTTTAGTGCAGAATTTTCAGATGCTTGTAGGATTTTTTTAAAGCCTCATGCTTACAATATTTTTGAGTACTCCCCCATCACAACCTAGGTCTTATCTCATTAAATTAACAGATACATTATCCCACATTATTATGGAAGCAGGATTAGCCACTTTAGAAATGAAACTATCATGCACGGTTTTTTGCAGACCTTCTATTCAACGTTTGGTTAGACAACAAAGATTTAGTCTAAAGAATTTTCTTTGTTTCTACGTATACATCTTTTTTTATGTGTAGGTTACTATTCCTCATACATGGACTTATCAGTGAGGTTACTTAAAATGTTCAGTTCTGAACCCATTATGTTGGTAGGCATATTGGAGTCTGGATCTAACTCACCTAACTCAAGAAATTAAAAGGTGTCTATGTTAGGAGTCTAGATGCTTTAGCTGTGCCAGCTGTCAATGAAGAGAGGTAGATGTCCACCAAAGCAATTCAGCTGCATCTAAGACTGCTGATGCAGTCTGACCATGCATGTGCAGTTTTACACACACAAAGGAAGACCTTACATCTGGCAAAGTAACCAGCTACTAAAATATGGAGAAAGTCCTGCCCAACACATCTCAATCATTTAATAAAAACTTTAACTGTGTGATACTCAATCATGGTAGTCCCTGATAGGTGTCTCGCATCTGTAGTATCCTGATGTGAGAAGAAGAGCTTGTCAGACTTGACTGATACAAATTGACTGTTCAGAAAAAAGTTTTTCTAATCATCTTTCCACTATAAAGGAGTTGCACAAGAACATGAAATGCACCCACAAGCGTTATAAATACAGCCTTCAACACCTCAGTATTTGGTTTTGTTGCCATTTTGTCTGAAGGAAAGGTAACAAACATTTTAAGCCCATAAGTTATGTCTTAAAACACGAGAGTTTCTTCCCTTTAAAGCTGCCACAAGGAATAGCGTAGTCCCCAGCTTGCTGTACAACACTGGAATATGGGTAATTCATTTCACAATGGTGTTAATTTTTCAGAAAATGAAGAACACTGCTATTTGGTTTTATGCCAGCTGCCTGAAGGGAACAGGTTAACTGATTCGTTGGTCTATGGGAAGAAAAATGTATGACAACATCAAGAGACTTCATGAATCCTCGATCAGCTCCTCTTCTCCTAGTTATACACCAGTGCATTCGGTTGATATGAATGGCATAGTCCCCAAAAGAGTGCTCAAATGAGAGGAGAAACACATCCTCCCCTGTGTTATTTATCAATATGATGAAAAAAAATCAAAAAGAACATTTTAACAGGAAGAGGACAAATTTCCCACTTAAATATTCCCATCTGAATCAGTTCCACTAACATCATGACAGGCAAGTTCGGTGAGATGTCTAGTGAGGTATCTGGATGCTAGCTGTTCCTAACATCAGGTAACCTCATCCTGGTACTCATCCAGCTGTTAAGTTGCTCTTTTATATATAGGGCTGGGAAGGGATGAAGATTTCTATCTGTTTCAGCTGAAGCTCCTGGAATTTTCAACCACTCAAAATGTCTTTGTGATTGAAAATCTGAACAGACTTTTCAAATTAAATACATAGAATTCCTTTAAAATGTCTACCATTAGGGATCCACCACTGTAAATTAAGGCTGAGTTCCTGTATCAGAACACGCAGGCAAGTGAAACACATAGACTTCTTTATTTCTGAAAAGTATCAGATTTTATGCTGTTAATGAATGTTCCTGATAAAATGATAGCAGTAATAATTTAATTTTTATACTCACAAGAAAACCTACTAATAATTTTTAAAGCTTTGCTTTCCCTCACTGTACTGAGTTTAACTCTTTTTATAACTATACAAAAAGATAGCCACCACCAAGAAATTTTCATAAGCGTTATTATTA
>NW_010398591.1:0-13515 GCF_000710305.1 Buceros rhinoceros silvestris
GAGCGCCCAGGACACAATGGGGCCACAAAGCTCCGCATTCCCGGGCAGTGCCGTAACACAAAAGCTCGTGGTCACCGAGTAATCACCAGAGGTCAGCGGGATTTTCAAAAGCAAGTCGATACCAAGCTCCCACCGTTGCCATCAGAAAACCCATCTGCGCCATCAGAAATTTCTGGGAAACACTCACAGTTCTGACACAGCTTCCCGGGCAAAGCTTTTCTTTTTTAAATTGGGAGCAACTGAGCAATTGGCACAGCCCGAAGCGTTATTTTGTGTTTCCCCAGAGGCAAGAAACACCCTTTGTCTTCCTTCCCCTCTGCTTTATCTGACGCGCCCGTCTCGCATTATAAAGGCACAAGCCAAATCTGCGCTGACTTTCGGAGGAGCATTAGCCCGCCGTGCTGCTCCCACCCATCCAGACCGTTTGGCTTCTAAATCCGTCCAGAGATTAAAGCAGTAAGAAGCTTGTGGATGCTTTAAGTGCCTGTGATGGTGTAACAGGACGATTTATTTGCAGAACTGTAGGAGATGCAGGACTGTCCTATAAAAATCACCCCAGCTGCAATACCTCAGTGACCTTCATCACCTGATAACCAGACTGCAGGACTAGCCACATTTTTAAGTAGATACTGAAGGCAAAACCCCACGGCAGGAATTTCAGAGGGATGATTTGGGAAGAAAACATTGCCACTTTTAACACCAACCAGGTATCAAATGATTTGGGGGTGTTTCAGGTGACTTCCTAATGCCAACTAGTATACAGTGCCCTCATGAGAGGGTCAGCCCAAACGCTACGTCTTTTCCCCATTTATACTCCATGAGGCATCTCGAGAGCTTTTAAAGGCAGTCATGAACAGCAGCCGCAGCAGTACCCTCACAACCCGCTACGCAGGCGATGAGGAAACGTGTGTCCTCAGCTACTGTTCTCCTCAAGTGTGTCCCTGCTTCCTCCGAATTACACACACGCTGCTGTCCTTGGACTTCATGCCAGAAGAGCCGTGGGGCTTGCTGACTGACCAACATCAGTTCACCAAAGGATTCACATTCTCTTTATTACACGTATCCGGTACCAAACGAACCCCGTCATCGCTACAAGCTGACAATGTTTTGGAAAACTGGTAGAGGAATGAGAACTGTGGTGTGGAAGCACTCACTCGCATTAAAGAGGAGCTCTGGCGGATTATTGGATTGGATTAACGCGAGGTTGGGATACAACGCCACAGGGCACTCCTGCGTCCATCAATATGCTTCTTGATCCCGGCTTATAAACCGATTCCATCTCCGTTACAATGCTGTAGGCTTTCCAAGGTCACATCCCGCCCTTGAACAAGAGCTCCCATGGATGAGGGACTGCACAGGGAACACACAGCTTTTTTTAGGCCGTCAATCTTTCTTGCCTTTAGCTATTCAAGAAGAGAAAGGATGCCTGAGCTGTACATGGGGAGACTACTAATACTTCACCTCAGAGAGCCGCCCTCGCTCCGCGTCAGAGGCGACAAACGCCAAGACTGAGAAGAGACAGTGTCCTGCGCTTAATCCGCCTCCTCGCCCATCCCCAAACTCAGCTGCACTGTTAAAAGGTCAAACTCCACACTCTGAAAAAGTTAGATAATAAATACTGATTCATGGCATACTGACCTAAAAAGCGGAGGCAGCTCGCCACGCCTTGCTTATGTATTCCGAGTTCTTGCATTGTGTAACACAGTTTTGCAACGCTCTTGAACACCCGCCCATTTAAATGGAAAACATACCTCCGTGAAGCGAGCAAGCAGAAGGCACCGTACCGCTGCGATGGATTCATCAATGAATGCTAACAGCAAAAAAAATCCTATTAACTGGTCTTTACCGCCCAGCAACAACATAAAATCTGAGGGTTATAGTCAAAGTATTAACCTGTTGAAACTTTCTTCTACCACTGAGAAAAAGTATCGTGGAGGAAAAAACCTGAGAGCAAAGCAGACACGTGTGCACACACACCGTCTGCCCATCACCTCCGTACTTCACGCTCACCAGCCAATTGCTTTGGGGATTGCTGAGCCGTACACCTGGGAGCCGGGAGGTGCACTTGTCTTTCCTAGAAGCAGCCACCTCTGTGGAAAGTTTTATCTTAGCTTTGAATCACCAGTAGGCACGAGCTACTACACGGAAGCCCAAGGTGCCATAAAAATGCCAATAACTCAAACCTAACACAAGCAGACGCTCACTTCTTGCCCACCACACAGCAGATTCCAGCCATCACCAGCCACTGTGGAAGACAGTGGTGAAGTTCAGAACTTCTCAGGAGATACTGTCCTCTCTAACACATGTTTTCCAGCTGTGCTGATAGTTCAAGGTCTTAGTAAAAAAAAAAAAAAAAAAAAAAATGTAGTCGAAAGAGCGGAATAGGTGTCATCCAGCATCCTCCAAGGTCTCAGGTTTAAGGAGCTGGAGACTCTGCAGTGGTTTAGTGGACTGTGCTTGACTCTCGAGCAATCAAAAAGTTGCTCTGTTTTGATTGACAGTTTGGTTTAACGCCCACTGCCTGTGTCATCTCACACGTACATCTATAACCACAACACCCACCCTAACAGGTACCCCACAAGCGGGCAGCCGCCTCTGAATGCTTAAAGTGGTCCCCAAATATAACGTCCTCAGTTAAAAACTGCTGCTTTGGTATAACCCGTGTTGAGTTAACGAGAATAAATTTCCCCAATTTTCTGGCCTTTTTTCTTTAAGCCACTCCCTTCTGGAGTTCGGTTCTTAGTAGGGTCTTTTCTTTTTGCTTGATGTGATTTTGGTGTTGGAGTTCTTAGTGAGGCTTTTGTTTGTTTGGTTTGGGTTTGGTTTTTTTAAATCATTGAACAGAGCTCTAGTTCCCAAACACCTTCAGGCTTTGATCTCTGCAGACTGTTCCTCTTTCTAGAGATCTGCTGTGATTATTGTGCTTCGTAACGTTTTCATTGAACTACTGCACAATGCCCTGAACGCCCATGAGCACGGCTAAGAAACCTCCATTAATGAGGTTAGAGAGACAATTGTCGTGAATTCAGTTAATGATCAAAAACCGACTTGAAAAAAACCATCAATAGATTACAGCAGGAAAACCTCCCAAGGCAACTAATTCTTCAAGGATTTCAAAGGTGTGCTGGCTGCCAGCCCGCCAAGGAAGAGGAGGAGGCTCTTCCAACCGACAGGAATAGGGCCAATATCAGTAAACAGACGGCGAGGAGGGCGGACAGAGCATCAAGCCATGCGAAAAAGCACATCCAGCTGTAAGCAACTGAAATAACCTGGTTTCACAAAGACAAGCCAAAAAGCATATGAAGGTCTAGGTTCTGATTAGGTCATCCCTCAAAGCGGCATCAATGCTTTAGTGCTTACAACTCACACATGCTGCTTTTGGAAATGTTTTCGGCTAAACTGAGAAGGGGCTTTGGAGATGGAAATCTCATGGAAGGAACCTCTCCCGTTCGGCTGGGAGAACTGTACCTGCTGTTCTGGCAGGTCTTCCCTCGGCATAGGTCCACCTCTCACGAGAGCAGACCTTCACTCAAGCTTTAGGCACAGCTCAGTCAGAAACGGACCTTTTTCCCATCCAGTTTTCAGGTGTTCTGCTGTCACCCAGGAGGGCCAGCTCAGCTCGCTGCCCACTGCCACAAGCACCCAACGCAGCAAACCTGTGCGAAGGCATCCCTGACACTCCCGTGTCTCCTTTCACTGCCCGAAGTTAGAACCAGCATAGTTATCTCGTTCAGTGGGACTTTTTATCTTCAGGGAGGGGAAAAAAAAAAAAGGCAAACACCAGCAAGTCTCTCCCTCCCACCCTCACCCGGTGAGACCACACTAGGTACCCACATGTCGTAAGTCACACAGCTCAGATTCAGTCTGGAATCCAGCCTTTGATTTCTTTAAAAACAGCAGGAAACTTTCATTCCCCTTAAGCATAAAAAAAAAAAGGCAACTTCTCATGAAGCAGCAACCACCCAGGACAGCTGCAGCTACCAGGAACTGTGATGTTATACCTACTAAAGAGGATCTCACACGCAGATTGCAGGGAGCGGGGAGCACCACCTCCAGGTTCACCATTAAAGATGCTCCGCACTGGAAAAGGACAACACCCCTGTCCTTCCAGGGGAGCCAAATCAAAATATCCTTTGGGTTTGCTTCATGCTCGCACCCCAGCAGCACAGGCTCAGCCAGGGGGGCTGTTTCACCCCTGCCCCCAGCATTACCACCTCAACTGGTGGAGTCCCACGGTCTGCTACCATCACGCTGGTGCCAGTGGAACAAAACAGGGCTTGGATCCAGCGATCTACGGTTAATCTCTCTTCTCCCGCTAACTCCATAACAATCAGAAGCTCGTCTATAAACTCGTCGCCCAGTAACGCGGAGTGCAAGCAGAGACACCACAGTGCTGACGTTCAGGGACTAAACTAACGGTACAAAGGCACCCAGGCTGCCGAACTCGCTGCCTGCCTGACGGGACCCGCAGATGCCATCCCCGGGGCATTCACACAGCAGGCTCTGAGAGAACGGCGCGGGCTTGGGATGCTCTGCAGAACCAAACAGAAGGGCTTAAGCACTCAGAAACCTCTGGGCTGGCAGAATCGGTGACTACTAACACAAACCACAAGACTGTAAAATTTTACTTGGAGGACTTCCATCCTCTCAAAGAAAGCTCCAACCGCTGCTGTTTGTACAAGCTCCCATTCATGTCATATAGGAAAATGCTAAAACCTCTGACGCTGCCACAGAAACAAAAACCCCAGCAAAAGTGCTTAGCTCACACTGAAAACGGCGGCATCAGCAAGCTGCGCTGGAGAGACGCGAGGAAAAAGTGATGGATGGGGATCTGCTGCCACACTTTTTACTGAAATTACATAAACCTGCAAGCCTAAATAGTCCCCTTCCTATTCAGGGATAAATTGTGTAATGCACCAAAAGAGGATATTACGCAATGAAAACACGAAGAAAATAAGAAACAACATTCTACGTATCGCAGATGATTTGCTGAGGAACAACTTCTAGTATTACATCAGTTATTTTTCTCCCCTGTACAATCCAAGGAGAAACTAAAGGCACTTCACAGGTTTCTGAGAAGAAAGTCTGTATTCCTGTGGCATCCCAAAAAGCAAAAATATTTTGATAGCGCTAAATAATGGAGCGATTTCAAGCATTTCATTCTCCCGAACAGTAAACTGCACAGATCTGGTATTCACTCAAAATATTTCCTGCGTCAAGAACCACTGCAAGATTAAAGAGAGGATTTAAAGTGAAATTGCTTTTTGGCATGCATGCAAACTTGCAAAGGGAAAATAAAGTCCATTTCCATCATCATGATATTTAGACGATCAATTCTTTCTCGGCGATGTTGAACGAGGATGCTGTCCGTGCACCAGCGAGCTTGCATGCTATGGGCTTCGAGATTTGGATTCCCCTGCTAATCCAAAGGCCCGGAACCATCAATTTTAATCACTGGATTTAAACAAACCCGGAAAAAGCTGCCAAGCTGAACACGATAGAGAATCTATAAAGTGTGTAGAAGAAAACAGCTCTCCAACGAATGACAACACAGACTGGTTTTCAGACCCGCGTGTGGCCGCTCCTGTAGCGGCATGTTTGAGGACCAGAGTGACGGTGAATAAACGGCACGTTTTAACTGATATTCGAGGACATCGCTGAGTGTTTTGATTTCAGGGAAAGGGGTGTGAAGAGCAGACAAACCCCAGCAGGCAGCGGGATGTTCCTGCTGCTGGGGCAGAGGCTGCTGTGATGCGGGGGACAGCTCGGTGGCAGTGCAGCCCGTTCTCATCAACTGGCACTTATAAAACAAGGCAAAAAAAGAAACCCCATGTGGAGATAACCGAACGAGGTCTAATCTCTTTGGTCCAGCCTCTTTCTTAGTGTAAAACAGACCTCTTTGGCATCCAGGCCCAATGTCATTCATGATTTTCTTGCCACTGAAAATCATCAACATCCCTGGGCAACGTGCCTGCAGTGGGAAGTTTCAGAGGGAAGATCCTACATAAGTTCAGATATAAAACACAGCCGAACAGGAACCATTTCCACCGCCCGAGTGCAAGGCAGGATGAATCGGAGCACCCTCTGTTGCAGCTCAAGTGCTGAATTGCTAGACAGATGTCAAACAGCTGCAATGTTCTGCAGGAGGAGCACCCAGGTCATCTGCATCTTGGACCAAGCGGCGTTACTCAGGCTCTAGGCAACTTGTGCAAAATAACTTGAATCCTCAGAGTCTGAGATTTATCTTTAAAATGGGCGTAACTCCTATTTTACTTCACAGGAACAGCCTCAGGCTTTGGTAACCTTTGCAGAACCTCACAGAGAAACTACGTATACAGAAACTCTCTGAAATTCTAGAAATTCTTCTACAAACCAGGTGCACTGGCTGCCCCTGCAAAAAAGTCTCACAACTGTAGCAGCAGCAGCAAGCAAAAGCAAGAGACTTTGAGGCTGATGAGGCTCAAAAGCGATTCGGAGCAAGCAGGGAGGGCAGGGATCCAGAGCGGAGCGACAGCTCCATCCAACACAACAGGAAGCTGCGATTCCTTCTGTAAACAGCAGCGGTGAGGTGGGAGGAAGCCCAACTTCTGCATAAACAGCCAGGCCGGAGCCCAGGGCTGGAGGAACGCAGCGCCGCGAGGAGGAACACGCTGTTCCCGGAGCAGCATTGCCATATTAATACAATGCCGAGCACGGGCTCCTCGGAGATGACAAATAAATGGCGAGCCGGCAGCCCTCGGACAAAGATGCGCCGCTCCGGGGGTCAGGCAGCGCCGATGGCAGCTGGCGATGCCCTGCACGGGTGCCCTGGACCGGCTGGGGATGAGGAGGGAAGGCAGGGCGTAAGCAGAACTCAGACACTAAAAATGTAGGTGATGAGCAGTTCAGGACAAGGGCAAAGAGTGCTGAGCTTGAAAACCCCAGTACCAGTAGTCCTGTCTGACCTGCAAACGCGAAGAAACCTAACTCAGGTAGTTATGGAACAGAGTCTGCCTGATTTCCTGCAGTCAGATGAAAAGGATATTTCAGCCAACAGGTTAAAGCAGACGCGGTATTCTCTTCTCTGCGGAAGGCTGAAAATACAACAGATGAGTCAGGAATAATTTCTGCTCTCCCTTTTCCAGCCCTGCTCAGTTTACGTCCCTTCCAACTCCGGCCATCACCCTGCTCTACCTCCCAGCTCCACTCATCACAGGCAGAGAAGCAGCAAAACAACCTCACAACGCCTGTCAAGTGAGGACAACGGTCACTCCTGTACCCTACTGCAACCAACAGCTGCCTCTTAACAGTGTAAAACCATTAAGGTCTCACTTAAGTATGTGAGAAACTTTCTCACTGCATCTTTAGAAGAAATCCCTGCTTAAGAGAGATTCAGCTTCAGCTTCCAGGAACCCTGGTATGAAGATACCAGAGAATAAAAACAAGTTCTTGTTTTCATGCTTTTAGAACATTTTTTCCTCTAATGAGAAACCTAAAATAAGCCTCTTAAGATGCAAGCCTAAAAAAAGCCGCCCAAGATGCTGCTTCTCTGCAGCGTGGCACTGATTTCATCACTTGGCTGTGGGAGGACCTTCTTACAGTGACACGGAGATGATACACAGATCAAATCCATGGAAGAAACCTCAAAACAGTAACACAACATCCCCCCCTCCTCCTCTGAGCTTCATACGGTCCAGAAATCCAAGTACATTGTAAAAGCCACAGTATCTGCATATCGACCAAACCCCACAGCCCCTGGCAGCGTCATCTGCAAGTCTCTCAAGACCTCCTGTTGGGGAACTACGGGGAACTACGGTGGCACTGCCACCGGTGAGAGAGTCGCTGTCACCCAGCTCCCTGCTGGGAAGCTAAGGGAAGAGCAGGTTCCTACGTTGCTCTCTCGAATATGCCTGTTTTTTAGGATATTTTGAGTTCTAACTGTTATATCCACTGCTCCCCTATCGACATTAACTGTTTAGTGACTTTTCTATCTGCACATCTATTCTGCTTTATTTTATGGGTCATCTGAACATTTTTTTGTATTCCTAAGTGGATTCTCCTTGCCCGCTTTTACTGTCTTAACAGCAAAGAAAACAAGGGTTAGCCAAGCTTTACCTTTAGCGAGAGAGGTCTACGTACAGATCGGGCAGATGTTTCCAGCCCAACAGTGCTGGGAAAAGGAATGAATCATTCCTTTACCACCACCAACGTTTAAACATGAGATTCCGGGGGGGTTGCATTTATCCGGGGGTGGGATGGTGGGAGGGCAGAGAGTTGTTTGGGTTTCTCATCCTTATTAGTGCTTGGTCCACCCAGTTCTGTCCTTCTCCAGCATTATTCCCCACAGATGCCGATTGACAGATCATCGATGCTGTCTGCAGAGCGAAGCCAAAACTGCAGTCTGCAAGTTTAAATATGAGAGTAATGGAAAAGAAAAGCAATGGAAAACGGAGCAGCAACGCTGGCAGAAAAAAGGAGCGGGGACTCATCAAAGCTCCGTTTGCTCCCGGCTCTGCCACTGGCTGACCTTGAGCAAAGCTCTTTATCTTCCCCTGTCCTACATTTGCTATCTGCAACGTGGAACGACACCAGCCCTGGACAAACCAATCGCAAATGTTAGACCAGAGGATACCTCTCACGTGTGGTTACTAGATTTAATATGCACTATTTTATCAGTCAGTTGTTTGTCAGGCAAAATATGCGAAAATCCATCTGCCATCAGAAACATGAAGAGTTTTATTTTTAACTCGATGAGCTCCCGCTCACCAGTATTTCTGCTAGCAAGCCTATAAAACTGGCTATAGGAGCTGGTCCCCGCACGCCCTCCTCTCCCACGTCACCACAAAGCCAGCTTTATGAGAGCAGGGAAATGGAAAGACTTGAGAAATCCTGACAGAATCCAATGGGGAAAGGTGACGGGCACAAGAAGGAGGTTTGGTTAATGAGGAACCCAGACAATTTTAAGGGGGTGCCTATAGCACACCTGTGCCGCGACACTTGCCAGCACCGGTGCCATTAACACGCCAGTGCTGGCACCAGCAGGAGCAGCCACAGCTGGCAGAGTTAGTGTGCAAGAAAAGCAGAGGCTAAGGCGCCTACCCACCCATCACACCCGCAGGAGGGGGTCTGCAGGGTGTGTGCACACGTGTGCGCACATTTTTGTCTCCAGAAGCTGGCTCCTGGCAGAGCACTCCCAACAAATTGCACAACTGGGCTGGCTTCCAGCCTTAGGCTTCCTCTTATCAGTGCACCAGCGTATCGATATTAACCCCTAAAGTCAAGAGCTGCTCTGTCTGGCTGCCTAATCCACCTCCAGGCGCTAAAACATGGTTGCCAAGGTCTTCATAACCCCTAAACTTTAAAATAAAATGTCACCTCTGTCCTGTTGTAGGAGTTTAAGATATTGTAAGTCTCCGGTTACCTACAGATATGAGGTCGACATCATCAGTTAGTGCAAGATCAGGGCACTATTTTACAGCCCTTCAATACTGGGGAGTTGAGACTCATTTTTTAGTTACATTCTTCTCTTTGAGGCAAGTGAACCAATCCGGGAACCACAATGACCTGTAACCAGAAGGCAAAATAAAGTCTTTTTTTTTTTTCCTCCTACATCCTGAACACAGCCTCCAAAATACTACTAGATTTTCACTTGGGCACAGTGACAAACGCTGCGGGACTGGCTGCCAAGTCCCGCCGGGGATCCTAGAGGCCCCAGCAGTTTTGTTTGCCACACCAGTGCAGTTCCACAGTACCCCAGTTTCTGTTCCTAAGGCCGCTTGCTTTCACTCCAAGCACATGTAAACTCAGCTTTGAAAAATATTTTCCAGTTTCTGCCCTGAGAAATGGGAGAAGCTTTCCTTCAACCGCTCGGGATCCGCTGCCTCCATCGCATCCAAACTCTGACTCCTGATGCTTACTCATGGCTTTAAGTACCCACAAGTTAAGCCCAGTCCACAGGTACCTTTACATTTCAAAGCCCAGAAGATGAAAGGATTGAATCCTTCCTTGTTCCAAATCTGTATTTACTGACTTGACTGTTTGAAGTCTGGAGACTACAGAGCTACTGCTGGCTCCCTGCGAGGGAAATCTAGATGTGGAGAGGGAAAAGGTGAGTGTCTTCACACCAACCACTTCTTACAGCTCCCTCCTCTCAGAGCTGAATACTCGGCTTTGGAAAACGTTTTAAATCCCACACTTGGGAATTAGTTCTCTTCTGGAAACATGTTGCTATTTATTTCCATTGCCTTCAGCCGCCGCCTCCTCCCTCCCTCCCTCCCTTCCCCTGCTGCTGCAGAAGAGACTGAGGAAAGTCAGACGATAACGACCTTCGGACCACCCAAACACAGCAACTGAGGGAGGCGAGGGCAGCTGAAACACTAAGGGCACTGCAGCGCTCGTTAGCACACCCAGTTCCTGAACACCAGGTCATTTCTAATAGACCCGACACGTGCCAAGTACCCTGCGAAGGTCTCCTGATGTTTCTTCAGTGCATTAACCATCACGTGCCTGTTACCATCTTTTGGGAAACAGCTGAAAGCCTAGTTCATAACAAGGTCGATCTTCCTCTTGATAAATGGCTGGCTTTGTTCCCGACCTTCCCAGACTTCTCGGCCGAGTTCTCTTCCTGCCCTCGCTATTCATCCCTGCCAGGTTTGGCACTGCCAGCCCCATCCGCTCTATCAGCCAAGGGCTTCAGGCAGGTCCATCTACTGCTCTTTCCCATCCCCTGCCACATCAATCTCCTCCGTACGCTCTTTTGGAAGGGCTCAATTAACGACAAACGGTTTATTGACCGCAGAGGTCCTCTTCTCCTGCCAGATAATTAGACAGAGTCGCTTGGATGCAATTTTGCCTGATGCACTTCAAAATACAGAGTCAGCCACTTTGCAAGAAACTGAATATGAGGGATGGATTTTTTCTGCCCCCCTGCCTCTGGAACTATGAAACAATAACGTGATGAAGAGAAACAGCAAAGCCTGTGCCTGCTAGTGACACAGACCCTTCCAGAACTGAGCTTTACCCCAAACTCACCTCTGCCTTCCCCCAAAGCGAGCAGCGATGACCCGCTTCACCTAAACCAGAAGAGCTCACATCAAACCCCAGCAGGACACGTGGTGGGAGGACGCCTGTGATGGAGCAGCACGAACTGCCTGTGATAGATGCTGGCGCACTGATGGCTGCCGAGGTTACTGGGATACCACATGAGACAGAGTAAGCCAAATAAAAACATAAAATCCGGTTCCAAAAGGGGCAGAGGAAAGTCAGGAACTGTGAGCAACAACGAGGAACTTTCTTCTTCCCTGGTGAAAGGCCAAATCCAGGTTAGTTTGTATTTTACAGTGTGAAGCCCACAATGTGGGGAGAAGGGCACGCTGTCCTTAGATGCCTGCAGCATCTGCCAGGAGAGGTGAGGAGGGGAAAGAAGGTTGGTTGAAGTTGTGTGTCGAACACCCTGGACCGTCTTCCCTTGGTCAGCAGGAGGGATCTAAGAGCACCCAGAACATATTTGCAGAAGAAAAAGAAAACATCCTCCCCCAGCACGCTGAGCCTCACCACACAGCCCATCGAGGTCTCGTCGTGCTGACCTCACTCCAGGGTGTGAGATGGTCTTTTCACAGTCACGGTTTCTGCTCAGAAGACCTGCGCAGGGCACCCAGGGCAGGACGGGCACTGCCCGTGGCCACAGCGCAGGAGAGGGGAGCCGGAAAGGGCCCAAACCGAGACACAGCACTAATGAAAGGGGTCGGTGGGCCACCGCACAGCGTGTCACCCTGCTCGTCACCTGCCTCGCCTGACTTCAACAGAGGAGAGCCCAGGCAGGGTGCACGCTCCAGCCCCACATCCACCGCTCCAGCCCCGCGCCCAGCCTGTGCGCTCCCCGTACGAGTTCAGCCGATGCTTCTCCTGGCTGACAGCACAGCTGGGCTCTCCCCTCACCCCCCGCTGCTCCGGGGGTTTCTCCAGACAGAGCCTGCTGGACCCTTCCTGGGTGTCTGAGAGCTGGTCCTGCACCCCGAAGCGCATCGCCACGGTGCTCAGCACCTCGGTGCCCCACGGCTGCACCCTGCCACCACCCATCCTCTCTCTCAGCAGGGCTGAGGATAGAGTAAGCTCCAGGGCTTGTGAATTTTTCCTTGAGTTTAAGACTCATGATTCTCATTTGGCAGAGGAAAACATCACCTTACACACACGGACCCGGTTTATTTCACACAATATACACAATATTGTACTTGCCCAGCTACTAACATGATGGGAAACTTAAAAACAACATCCGAAAAAGTGCTTTCCAAACGCCTTCTCTACACCCCCATTCCCTCATCTCTCCAGGTCATTACTCTATATTCACCACATCACTTACATAGATGCTACTATGAAAGCGTAAAAATATTTTGCCAAAGATAACTCCACCTCTAGGTAGCAAAAGCACTCCTGAAAACGAACTCAAAGTTACATTAAGAATTAACAGCTCTACGGAGTCTCCTGTTAGGCGATGGCTTTCCCACAGACCTACCTCCGGCGAACGGGGTTTCACAGCCCCCACTCCAGCTCTTTTTATTTTAGGTTCTTTACAGACGACAAAAGCTTTGCTTTCAGCAACGTTTGCTTTGGTCTGGGGATAAACAGTGGTACCAGTCGGCTTCTCTAGCACCTTCCTTTGGTCACTAGCAATTCAGGAAAAAAAGCATCGCTCCGACAAGAGGCACAGCAGGGCAGAACCATTGTCTGGGCGTACACACAGCGTATCTGCCAGAGCCAAGTTTTCCTACACCAGGTCTACACCCGGCAGCTCCTATTCCTGTCTCACTCCAACACAGCCCCAACCTGCGAACATTGAGGCTGAGAAAACAGCCTCCTTTTCAGGAATGGAGAATGAAAAGCACAAGGCATTATATTATTCTGGAGATCAGGAACCGGCAGTGTGAAAGCTCTGATTGTCCCTGCTGTCAGTAAATGCCAGTGATGTCTCGTGGAGCACAAGGCAGCTTTGGAACCGGGGGGAAAACCAGCGGCACAAAAAATGGATTGTATCAATACCACTGGGGCCAGCTTGATCCGCAAGGCAGGGGCAGCACCTTCCCCAAGCTGAACATACAGGCACTATACATCAGAATATTCTTCTGATGGGAAGACGGTGGCTAAATCTGTAAGATTTGTTTTCAAAGAAGGCAGCACGGAGACGGTCCAACCTATACTGAAAGACTCAGTCCTCGGGGAAACGGCGCTGACCGAGCTGGCGACCACCGCTTCGGAAATAAAGCCTGGATTCCTGCTAATTTCTACATATCCCCCCCGAACGCGCTGCGGGGCTTGGGAGGAAGACGCAGACAAGGTCTGTACGAGGGGCTGCACCCTGTCAAGCTCTTTATCCCCCGTTTATCCCCCGCACGTGTCGCCTTGCGCTGTCACATCCCGCACTCGTGGCCCCGAGCTGAGCCCTGCCCCGGGCTCTCCAGCCCAGCACCTCCCGCCGCGGAGTTTCATAACCCAGCTCGACTCTTCAGGTGGTTTACACCCAACCAGCAGCAGTCCAGCAGC
>NW_010398591.1:13624-13885 GCF_000710305.1 Buceros rhinoceros silvestris
GCACAAGCCCAGCCCCCCCCGCCGCGAAGTTTCATAACCCAGCTCGCCTCTTCAGGTGGTTTACACACAACCAGCAGCCGTCCCGCAGCGCATCCGACTCGACTCAAAGAACGACTAAATAATAAGAATGCTGAGGGGAAAGATCACTAGTTGTGTTGGTACTTCTGGGCGGCCGCTGCCACCCTCCAGAGAGGAGCAAACCCCCAACAAAACGCTCCCTAGAGCCAGCCCGGCGCGCTGCTCGGTTACAGCATCCCCCGC
>NW_010398592.1:0-1547 GCF_000710305.1 Buceros rhinoceros silvestris
GTGAGGAAGCGGCGGCGGGAGAGAGGGGGTTGGTACGTGTCTACTTCAGCCCGCACTGGTCTCTCTTTCTCTCCCTACCCTCATTTAATCGAGGATTTGTGGGTTTGGTTGTTCTGAATTAAACGAATTTCGTTCCCCCTAGTGGAGCCGGCTTCTTCGCCAGCAGCTTTAAGCGGCGTGTTAAAGCCTCCATTCATCCCCACCGCCCGCACTTCAGCTTGTTTTGTTTTCCTCCCGGGGGAGATAAAACTGCTCCGGGAGCAGTTGTCGCCTGTGCTGCTTAGGTTTTCAAACAGCGTCAGGCTGTTAAATCATTCGTAATAAAAAATGAGGTGTTTTGACATGCACAAGGAAAGTGTGAGTATTTAATAGTGCACCTTGTGATAAGGAATAAACAATTTGCTTATTCTGCAATATCAGTCTTAGAACTCGGAGCAGCAGATGAACATGCTTTTGGGCACAGAGCATGGTAACTGGTTACCTTCACGTGGAAAGCAAACTCACTGAGAGGCCTGCTACCCCAGGCAAGCCTCAGCCAGCAAGGGTAACGCATGCACAAGTAGGGGCACCAGTCTGCCCAGAAAATTTAAAGTTTAGTTTTGCCGAAGGGAAAAAAAGAAAAAAAAAGTATCCTCAGTAATTTAGATGCCATCTGTCACAGATGAACTTTAATTCTAGGTTGCTAAGTCAGACCTATTAAAAAACAGGGTTTCTTGTAGCAATTTAGTGACTTACACTGTTCTAATTTCAGCCCACGTTGGCAAGGAGAGCTGGGGAAAAAAAGCAAACAAAACATCTATGCACCCATGAGATCTTATTTTTTTCTAAATAAAACTTAGATCCCACACATCAAGTCAGATTCTCAAGTGCCACACTCATTTCTGGCTTCTAGCAACTGTTACATAGATCTGGTCCAGACACAGAGTATTATTTTTGTAAGCTTTTCCACAAAAATACCCCTTTTTTCTGTTACAGTTCAGAATTGCATCAATATGAAAGAAAGTAAGATTTCTCAAAAACATCCACCTATTAAAATGTGAAATTTCATTGAAAACCGGAAGATGTTTTCGATGAGATGGCAAATTTTCCACAGTTTCAATCAGCCCCAATAACTGAGAAATAAAAAGGAATATTCAACCCTGCTCCCTTGAGTTACCCAGAAGATTTCATCCCTTGAAAAGTGGTTGAAGTCCCAGGCTCTCTCCCACATCCCTTTGCAGGCTCTCCCGTACACAAGCAGCTCAGTAGGACACACTGTTTGTCCCCCACCCTGGGTGTTATTCCTATAGAATATTCTGAAATCACACTTCTCATCAGACATTTACATCCCCTCCTGCCCAGCCCACACTCTCAAACAATCAAATATAGACAGATTAAGGGAGGAAGAAACGAAACCAAAAGCAAACCCTCTCAATCACAAATTTTGGCTCTAATTCTTACCATCCTCAAAGGCCACAGCCACCCAAGGGTGTCATGACAGCTCTGAGGCTTCTCCTCTGGACACGTCATCGGTGCTCAGCAGAAGGAATCGGGAACCCTTGGCAAGC
>NW_010398592.1:1647-3653 GCF_000710305.1 Buceros rhinoceros silvestris
CAGATGAAAGGAGAGGCCAGGAGAAAAGGAAGTCATGGCTCCAAGGAAGAAGCATAAGCTCACTCTCAGGCATGAGATTGATGAAACTAAGCGCCAGACTTCACCCTAATGATATGAATTATGCATTTGGCCCTCAGACAATCTTCTTGTCTTTCTTTGCTATTTCATATGAAAGCATTTTCACAAAGAAATGCTGCCATACAGCAAGGTCATAATTCTCTGAAATCTTTCACACATTTCAAGTAAACACACAAACACAGTCTGTCTACCTACCTAAACCATGCACCATGCAACATTTGCAAGGGAACCACGCAGCACAGCTAAGATTTTTTTTTTTTTTTGCATAACAGGTACCCTGAACACATGAGCAAGGATAAGAAGGTATTATCTGTCTGTGGGTGAGATCTCATTACAAAGCCAGATTAATTCTGCAGCAAGCCATACTGGAGCAGAGTCCTGCCAAGACAGGCTCCAGGAGATCTGTGTCAGCAGGACCCGCCTGCCATCGAACTTTACTGGCTGTGAGCAAGACACACCTGCCATCAGTTTCTCCCCGGATGAACCAGTAAGAACAACACTTCCTGGACTAACCCCCAATATCACAACAGAGCCACATGAACCAGAGCTGTATGAGCACGGTGCTTTATGGTACCACTAAACTGCCCTCAAAGCAGAGGGTATTCAGTAGAAGCTAGAAATACCACGATCTGCGAGTTTACAAATAAGTCAGTTAAAAGAACGCATGGCCAGGTCTTTCCATGATCTGTGATGGAAAGACGATAAACTAGCAATGATGTTTCAGAGGTCACGTCTAAATTACTCAGGAATCTCCATTCCATTCACAAATTGACAGTTAGTAAAGAGACACAGAAGTCAGAACTGCTTGCAGTAAAAAAAGCATGGGCATGGCATGTTTGGGCAGCGCTACTGGAGCTTTACTGGGGTAACTGTCAGATACCAGCAGCATCACGGTAACAGAGTGAAATGAGAGCTGCTTAACCTCCTGCGTTCGTGTTACTGCGTTGAGCATGGTGAAGTTTTACTGTGCTATTCGGTTCAAGACATGAACAAATCTAATAAAGGTCCTCATTTGCCGTAAGACCTTCATCTATCTCTGTCTCACTGACTGTGCTAGGACCTGGCAACACAATTTCTTCCTATAAGAAAGTCAGGCAGTGACAAGAGCTAAATAAATACAATCCAAAATGCAGAACACATGCCTCTGTGAAAGCTTTCTCTCAAAAGTTCGTAAGAATTAGTATCTGGAGTGGAAAGCAAGAGAGGAATGCAATAAAGGAGAGAGAGAATGAAGAGAATGATTTCATTTGACTGAAGGAAATGCAGAAGAGGTGGGACTGAATGAGAATAAACCACAAGTTGAACATGCTACAGCACTACAGTAAGTGCCAAAAAAATGTGACACATACAGAGGATACAAAAATACAGCACGTTCTCCTTAACTGCATGCTATTTCAGCAACAAACAAAATGATAAAAATGGAAAACCTTCTTCTTCCATAAACTAGACTTGTAATAAAAGCCAGGGCCTCAGGTTGGCCAGAATTAAATGTGTTGGCACCCCAGGCACCCCAGAGAGGTAGGGAGCACGTTACCAGCCTGGATCTTCGCGTTTCTTACATGACCGCCTTTTCCTAGCGTAAAGGACCGGGGAGAGGCACAGTCTAAACTGGCAGCTACGTGCTACCGGTGGGGAGGAGGGATGAGCTGGAGGAACTGGCCTGCTGTTTGCAGGCGGGAGGCTGAACAAACTGCCTACTGCTCCTGCAACAGAGCCCTCAGGCCACCAACAGCCCCACAGGAAGCTGTCTTACTCCCACAAACTCCCTCTAAAATGTGTTTAGAGATAACAAACCCACCATCTCGCCAAGAGCTGACATTCCCCTAGGTTCCTCGGTTTATTGGTGGCTTTTACATTCAGCATCCTGGTTGATCTCCACATTAGCAGGAGACAAGAGTGGGGTTGGTGCTTCTGGGAGGTCTCGGGAG
>NW_010398592.1:3796-10799 GCF_000710305.1 Buceros rhinoceros silvestris
CCCTACCCCACTGCTGGGGAGAGCCACTCGGGCAGGGCTGCTGAAAGAGCTGGCCTCACCCTGAGCTGACATCACTTTGCTTTTCTCTCCCAAAATACCTGCAGGAGCTTGAGCATGCTTCTCCTCCTGGCTCTTTGTAATCCTAGCTTGTATCTTTTGTCTCCACATGTCAATATATTCCCTCCTACCCTCTCCACAGAATGATTCATATGCACAAGCCCTTAAGTTTTTTTTCCTCCCCTCTCCAATTTCCACCTCTTTCCTTCTGTCAGAGTACTTCTGGTCCTTTCGCCACCTCCAGCACAGAACAGCACTACATGTTTAGCATGCAGTACCTAACCTCACTATTTACACATTTCATTTGGTCTGTTACGTCTAGGGAGAAAACATTTCCATTAATAGACATGGTGTTAATTCAGAATCAGAAAATTTTAGTATTCTGAATGCCAAATTCTCATGACACTATCATTCTTCTACAAAAGGAAACTACTAAATAGGAAAACAAAAAATGCACATATGTGCATGCATAGCATGGTGCAGAGCGAGAAACCATAGGAACAGAGGCTTCAGGAGCTTAAAAAATGTTGGTCTAAGCCAAGTAGAGAGGCTGCCACCAAGACCCCTGCCCTGGATGATGATTGTGCTGCTCAGACACGGCCATGCTGCTCTCTGGGCACATGTCCGCTCTCCATCTTTGCTAGTACGCTGCATGCACTACACTATCGTACAGTTATTTCAACCCAACACTGCTGTGAGCGAATCAGCTGTGCTGAAAGCCAGGATGGTCAGCAGTAATGATTAATGCTTTAGCACTGAGGAAAGCACCATGTTTGTACAGCCGCCTTGGTTGGACCTTTCTGACCACAATCCCACAGCTGTCTTCAGTTAAGAGCAGTCTAAGCGCCGCCTTGGCTCAGGACAGCCTGCGACTGTGGGAGGTGTAAATCCAGCACAGACCTGGTTACCGAGAAGCTGCTGTGGAAACCCCAGCCAGCACCCATATCCCTGCCAGGGGTGGTTTAAGTGCTAACGGGATAGCGTCAAAATAGACCATCACTTCCAGGCTTACAAGTCACACTGAGCTACAGGAGGCTATTAGCGCAGGCAGATGGTGCTCCCGCAGGAAGACTAATATCCTTCTCCTTCAACACCTCCTTACAACTCCAACACTTTATGATAGGTGTAGGACACTATCTTTGATCTTCCACAGCCCTAGCAAGACAGTCCTCCTACAGCTTACACTCTGTGGGCGTTCTTCCCTTCCAGGGGCTGACTATTTGCTCGGCAGCAAACTTACAGCATCCTCCAGGAGCGCAGGAGGTGGAGGAAGGTGAGAAGCAGAAGAGTGCTAAGCTAGACCCACCCCCTCCGCACTCTGCCCACACACGCACCCATCACAGGCAGTGGGGGCAGATGGGATGTGGCCTGGGAGGGGTAAGAGTAGAGCATACCCACACCACAGTCACTGTTAGGATGCTCAACATAAAGGAAAAACCACAGTTAATCTCCTATACTCAAGGCATCTGTTGCCTCAGATCTGTAAAAGCACTAGCAGCAATACTTCACACGGATGAACGGAAGAACCAAACAAATTGAGCAGTTATGCAAATTCTGTGCAGATGTCTCAAAAAATAACAGTTTATACTACAGGAATACTACTTAGTTGTGTTTTCTGCACGCTTTTCACATAGACATTGAGTACAGCATTCCCAGAAATACACACGGGTTTTAGTATCCTCTCCACATAGAAAACACCAAGATAATGTCCACCTTTGAAATATGTCAAAGGAATGAGGCAAGATGCTGACTGGTTAGTGTAATTCTTGAAGTGTCAAGTATTCCTTTAAAGTAATAGATGAGCTTATTAAACAATATAGTTATTTCATTAAGATAAAACCATCAAAGATTGTATTTAATTAGGGCAAGATCTTCAAGAACACCTGAGTCATTAGACAAAAAACCAATTTTAACTGCTTACAGTCCTTGCAGGACATTCCCTCTCCTTCCCTTCTCTTTTCCTGACGTGACTCACAAACTGCTCAAACTTTTCATCAGAACATTTGCTGACCATGTGCACCACAGAAACAATGTTCACATCACTCTGTTAGTGCCCAGGCAAACCTGTGAGCTGCTGGGGGATGCACAGGCAGAGCAGGTCAGGCGCCTGCTCTTGCAGTTCACTGCTGGTACTAACAGCAATGCTCTCACTCTTCCCAACAAAGTCCACACTGGGAATCACGGGGTCGTTTTCAAACTTTGAAGGTGTCTGACTAAAATTCAACTCTGATAAACTCTGTTCTAATCCTTTTAAGATTTGGTGTGGACTTTAAAGGAGGAGGACTTAAAATCTCACAACACAACAGCACTGAGTGTGTGGGTTAATTACGACCAGCTCTTCTTACAGTTATTTTAATTTTTATTTTGCATATAAAATCAATTCTCCATACGTATTATAAGCACGGTACGTCTGAATTCCCTGAACAGGGCATGGAAAGCAGCAGCAAGGGAAATTTAAACAAGAAAATCATTTGCACAAGCATTGTGTAAAATCGGAATAGTTGTACTGTAATGAAAAGGTGTTGGAATGAATTCATTGCCATCTGTCTGTATTTTGCTAACTAGCTCAATCAGACACCACAAATATACTCACATATGAGAAAAATATTTGAATTATTTGTTCTATGTCCTTTTTCAACATGTAACTCTTAGTGTTTTTATCAGTCTGGAATGTCCATCAATAGCAGTGAATTCAGTCACGCAAGGCCCTTGGAATATACCCATGCAATCTCAAATCCACAGTATCAGCAGAATGCAAGAAAGCCCACAGCAAAAGTTACAATATTACAAATATTTGAAAGGTATTCGAGGAAGCATGGCAAAAATACCAAAAGAAACTTTGTTCCTCAGAGGCAGAGTAATTAAAAAGTCCTAATGGTTTTGTAGTTGTTGGATAGGAAAAAGATAAAAAAAAACCCTGTTGGGCAGTTCAAACATCAGTTCTCATGTAAAGTACAATCCTACAGAGTGAGAAGGAAATGGTGGAGAAAGAGGCAAACCAAGAAACAAAACGGACTGTAAGAATAATAAGGAGAAACTGACTGAAAACAATGAAAGAGGAGGAAACAAATGCAGGGTTCTACTCTCCACTGAGCTGCAGGAGGGTGGCCCGGAAGCCAGACTCTTCCCAGACCACGTCCCTTGCCCATGTCTCTTCGCAGGCAGCCCCAACCATTCCTGATCCACAGGGCACAAGGGCAGGAGAGGGGCCAGCAGGGATTGCTTTGGAGGGAGACCACACTGCTCAGAGACACTCCTGGGGAGATAAGGATTACTAGACAAGGATTACTAGACACCTCAGCATCCGCCCAGAGGCAGCTCTTTTCTCTCCATCCTTCATAATGAAAGAGAGCTTCAACCCTTCCAGCTTCCAGGCCAAAGAGCAAGAGCCAGCCCTCCAAGCAGATCCTGCACTACGCTTATCTACCTGCGCATCCATCACAGGGCCACGTGCAGCAACTTG
Organism: Buceros rhinoceros silvestris; assembly: GCF_000710305.1. Lineage (NCBI taxonomy): Eukaryota > Metazoa > Chordata > Aves > Bucerotiformes > Bucerotidae > Buceros > Buceros rhinoceros. The sequence goes on from NW_010398592.1 coordinate 7,317, forward strand.
AAAATGCAGAAGTTTCACATGCTGCAAACAGGACTCAGCTGCACACTGGCTCCGCAGCACCCCAGATGAGAGTTAATGCTCAGGAGCTTGTAGAGTGAAAGTTTACAGCAGTTACCTGCCCCAGAGCTTGGCTTATGTCAAAAAAAGTATAGCATTGTAAAGGTGAAATGCATCCCCTCCTCCCAGCACACCACCACACCACTCCACAGTTGTTTTCTCAAACACTTACAGGGCAGAAAGCAGCAAACACCAAACTCTTCTCACACAGACTCACTTTCCTCTGCTCACTGCTCCTGATCCACTGAGCCACCAAAGCAGGGCTAATCTTCAGCATGAGAGAGCAGTCTGAAGGTTGCAGAAGGAAGGAATGCTAACAGCAGGCATGCATAAACACGCACACTCACAAACCACCCGGCATGGCCCGTGATGACAGGTTTAAGCAGTTCTCCCTCTGCAGAGGGCTCGCTGGCAGAAATACAGCGGTCGGAGCGCAGGCAGAAAGCAAACCCTGCTGCTTCAGCTGAGCCATTGCCTGTCCCGGCAGCAGCCTGTGAACCAGGGCACGGGGCAGCACGGATCCCTCCCTGGTGCAAGTGATTTACAAGGGGAGCAGATTATGAAAATCCCCAGTGCCTGGCGGTTCCGACGCCTACTAAACATCCAGTTTTAGGAAAGGAGACCAGAGTCCCTGGGGAATGTCTTGACAGGTACAGATTTGCAATCCTGTTCATTAGTAGTTATTTAGGGCAAGAGGCAAAATCTCATGTTCTTCCTGTATGAGACACCTTATAACAGGCTTCTGTCCCAAGCACTCACTCCTCTCCACCAGGCTTGCACAGGCAACATGAAACAAGAGAGAATTGATCAAGACCATTGACAACAACAAGCTAATTTCATGCCGTACGCAGTAGTGTGTTAACAGAGAAAAAAGCAGCACTTCGCTGAGGTTTGGGACTTTTTCAGTGGAGATAAATGAAGAAAAGTTCTGCTAACTCTTGGCATTTCTCCTTTTTTAGTCTTTTTTTCTTGTGTTTGTATTATCCGCCACGTGGGGACAATACTAAATTTGGAATTCTTGAGCTGTGCACAGCAGTAAAAACATGTAGTCCTCTAATGCTGCCTCTTGTGAAATCTTTGAGCTTCTGGCACAGCATCTTTCTTGCTAGCACAGGCTAAAGATACAGAGAATTCCTCAGCACAACTTAGAAGCTAAATCTATTTTATGTAAATAAATGTTTCAAAATAACTTGGATAGCAGCTGGAGCTATGCACCCCAGAATACAACCACCACTGCCAGGCTGAACGTTGAGTAGCTAAACTCCAGCGCGGAGCAAAAGCTCTTAGAAGAGCTGAACAAAATGCAGGAGCTGGTACCTCAGCACCTGCCTGGGACAGCAACAATGTTGGATAGATAACAGAAAGCTTCTGTAATTAAGACAGAGAGGAAAGTCAGCATTGCTTCTGACATACCAAAAAAAAAAACCAAAAACCCCCAAAAAACCCAAGCCACACGGGGCTGCTCAGACCAAGATCACAGATGCACTGTTTCTGGAAGGAAAGATCCAAACATCTTCCAGAAAAGGAGCTGGGAAAGCAAATCAGGAAAACAAAGTGAAAAGTGCCTAATCAAAATACCCGAAACAGAAAGAAACATCAGAAATGGCTTACTTCATTGAAAACTCTCTGGGGGTCACAGGCTGACGAATCGGCAGGCTTTTGGCAGGATATTTGGTTTTATCCCTCTAGCAGTTTAGCACTGATGCTCTAGAAGACTGTGCACTGCTTTAGCTGTAAACCCCATTTGCCATCCTGCACACCGCCAGGTGAAGCATGGTAGAGTCTGGAGAGTTCAGCACGGTGCAGGGGGAGTTGATTCTCAGCAACACAGTCTGAAAGCCGCTCAGGTCCATGATTTTTCATCTAAATCCTTCAGCAGGGAATAAGCCTTTCAGTATCCTTTCCTTTACAGAAAACTCATTACATTCAGAATGACAGAGATTAAACTAAACACCTCCCATTTGAAGAAAGCCAAGGTCAAAGAAAGTCTCAATCTCTGGATTAAAAATAATAACAGTAAGTAGCTCTAGCTTCTACCTTGGTTTAATTCTAAAGAGGTAATTAAAAAGTGCTCTACATGGAAAGACTTACAAAGCAGTCTTGCACACTGAACACCCAGACAATTGCATGCCAGAGAGCTGGAGACATGGCTGAGCACAGTTTCAGCTTGACATTTTTCTTTATCCAGGTAGGGCATCGATGGAAACTATAAATGTAGAGAGGATATTTGATAAGCGAGTGCTCATTATGAAAAGATGGCTTAAGATGCAGATGTTGAAGACTGGAATACGCACCAATCCTCTTACAGAGGCTAATTCCCACAGACCTTGTGCCATGAACAAGCCCTCATTAACTCTTCTTGCTTTTGCAGTAGAGAGCTAAACTAGCTCCTAAAAAAGAGCCTTCCAGAAATAAGAAAAGAACAGGGTGCCCACAAAGCCCGAGAGAGGCAGGCTGGTGTGTATGTATCTACACACGTCATACATATGACGTACGTAGACATGAGGCAAACACAAGCAGAAGTTATCTGCTATAAACTATTCAGTAGCCGGACCGTTGTCAGACACTGGCAGCACGCTAACAGTCCCCCAGCTGAGACAGGGGTATTAATACTTGTATGTTGATAGCTTCCTCTAATAACTTTGGCCTAAAAAATGTAAGCCGCTTTTACATTTTTAGTTATGACTGGATTTTACTCTGGGCCTATAATCCTTTTCCAGCAATTGGATTAATGCAAATAACAATTTAAAGAAAGGCAAAAAAAAAAAATAATCCCATGAAAGCAAAACCACCCCAGCAGAGTAGAGCCAAAGCCTCTGAGGAGCCCTTCGCTACAGCTGGGCTCACAGAGCAAGGTCAGAGCAGAGTTCCATCAGCTCCTGCCAGCTACACCATGAGCTTTGAGGGGGTTACATCCCAAGTTTCCTTGGAAAAGTGCTGGGAGGAAAAGCATTGCTCTCACAGTACTCTCTGCTCCGGATACACTTTTTTTTCAAACATCAGAAACTATTTTTCATCATCTCATATCGGGTCTTTTTTTGTATTAATGTAGACTCAGGGCAGGCAACGGGACAGGGTTGCTGAGCTGATACCACCCATCTGCTCTATCAGAGATTTCCATAGCTTGGGAATCTTTTTTTTTCCCTGCTCTCTGTTGACATTGATTTCTCTGCACATCATACACCCAATTAGGCGACACAGAACAAATTCAGACAGAAGCAAGCTTTTTTAGGTGTTTGGCTTCTGAGCACTCTGCAAGCGCGCGGGATGGGATGAAGCACTAGGTGCTGTAATCACCATCACTGATGCAATAAATACGATGCAGGAGACTCATGGCTGGTTACAGAACGGCTGCACACGAAGCCAGCAGCCCACAGCCTGCTGCACGCCAGCGGGAGCAACAGCGAGGCTAGGGCAGGAAACACA
>NW_010398592.1:10831-11057 GCF_000710305.1 Buceros rhinoceros silvestris
ATCCAGGCTTCTCCCCAGTGTAAACCAAACAACTAATAGTACAAACCACCATCACTAGTAATCTTACGAAAAGCAAAGCTCCTAAAAACTCCCACCAAATGAAATCATGCTTTTAGCAGCAACTGGAATAAAACGTAACACAGTTCTCCTGAGACAGCTGTTTTTTAGCGTTTCCTCATTATCACTGAAAGCAGGTCTCGAACCACACACGCTCCCTCACCATCCC
>NW_010398593.1:0-207 GCF_000710305.1 Buceros rhinoceros silvestris
ACACTTGGGGCCGTGCCTGATGGGAGACCGAGGGACCACACTGAGGGGACACCAAGGCTCAGGGGACCACGGTGAGGGGACACCGCGCTGCAGGGGACACTTGGGGACCATGCTGAGGGGACAGCAAATCCCAGGGGACACTTGGGGACCTCGCTGCGGGGACACCAAGCCTCAGGGGACCACGCTGCGGGGACACTGCGCCACAGG
>NW_010398594.1:0-369 GCF_000710305.1 Buceros rhinoceros silvestris
TCGGGCAGAATCCAGAGCCCTCGCTCGTTCTCTTCCCATCGTTTTCAAGGATGATCCATAACGTGTGAGGCAGTCGAGGTCTAATTGCGTTTCCCAGGCGCGCACGCTGCGCGGTGGAGGAAGTCTGAAACGAGCACTTAAGCCGCTCCGGTGCTGCCGCCGCGCGCGGGCTGGGGGTGCCGGGGGAGCTCCGCGTCCCGCTGCTGGCAGCCAACTCCCACAAGCGCTTTTCTGGCGGGGTTATTAGGCCATTATGGTCTACGATTGTCTTTGCCTGCCTTTGATTCCCTCTGTTGCCAGGCGTGGGGAGGGCGGTGTGTAACGCGATCCGGAGCGTTCGCGTTTGTTTTAATCTGCTGTTTTAATACA
>NW_010398594.1:546-856 GCF_000710305.1 Buceros rhinoceros silvestris
CGCCTGCCTGAGATGGGCCCTGGAGCCGCTCGCGGAGCTTTTAGCCCTGCAGAAGCTGAAAGGCGTTTTTCCATGGGTACAGCTGTGGCAGGCAGAGCTAGGCTCACTTTTTCTCCTCTCTGTGTGTGTGTGTGTGTGTGTGTGCACATTGACGCTGTTGTCTCCCCCTGGCTGTTTTGTTGGAGCCCCTCTGTGCCACGTGTGCTAAAATGACATATCAGCAGCATTGCAAAAACTTCTGCCGTTTCCCCCCCAAGTTGCCTTACGACGACACCGTAACCTGGCATGGCTTTCCCTGCGTGCTGCCTCC
>NW_010398595.1:0-280 GCF_000710305.1 Buceros rhinoceros silvestris
AGGCCAGCCTCAGGGCTTGCTGGTGTCGCCCCGCTGCCACGCCAGAAGGAGCAGGTGGTGGCCGAAGGACGCATCCAGCTCTTTTGCAATGTAACCCCTTCTCCATTAGGGTGTTTGTCCTTTAACAGCCTCCCCTGCCACAACCATCAGAACCCTCCCTGATTTCGGGTTTAATCAACCTCCCCTACTAATTGCCGGTGTCCTTCGTTAGCTGCAGCTGCAGCGTGAGGTGCCAGCTGGAAGGGACATGGAGACAGAGCAAACAGCTCCCCCGCTGCCC
>NW_010398596.1:0-2314 GCF_000710305.1 Buceros rhinoceros silvestris
GCACAAGTCTTCTGAGGAGCGGCTGAGGGAGTTGGAGTTGTTGAGCCTGGAGAAAAGGAGTCTCGGGGGGACCTCATCACCCTCTACAACTACCTGAATAGGGGTTGTAGAGAGCTGGGGGTTGGTCTCTTCTCCCGTATAACAAGTGACAAGAGGAAATGGCCTCAAGCTGTGCCAGGGAAGATTTAAGTTGGAGATTAGGAAAAATTTCTTTACAGAGAGGGTGCTCAAGCACTGGAACAGGCTGTGCAGGGAGGCGGTGAGTCCCCATCCCTGGAAGTGTTTAAAAGACGTGTGGGTGTGGTGCTGAGGGACATGGTGTAGGGACCCTGGCAGTGCAGGGTGAATAGTGGGACTCAACGATCTCAAAGGTGTCTTCCAACCGGATGATTCTATAATTCTATGATTTTGTGTGATAAAGCAATTTGTATGGAGCAACACTGGGTGTAGTTTATAAAGTGTTGCATCCATCAGGGAATAGATAACTCCAAGACTTATTGCAGACTATTCCATGCAAGTCAACACTCTATTTCATATTAGATGAACATAACTTTTTCAAGTGATCCTTACATATTGTCTCAAAAACAATTTTGCAGAGGGTGTTTGAAAGCACGAGGTTGAAGCTCTCCAAAAAACACTCAAAACCTTTCCCTGGTAAATGCTCTACTACTGGTTTGAAATAACATCCTAAATATGTCTTCTATAAACTGCCTCAAAATCAAGTTGTATTTCCTATATGGTAATTAAATCTGTTTATGGAAACATGCTTTTTCAAGTTTGGCGTTTTCAACTCTTCAATTACACTATCAATGAGATAAGTAAAAATCCACAAGTTTTAGAAGATTTAACAGATTACTGCACATCTCATAATTTTTTATGCCTTCTTTTGATGTAATTCATTAATAGACAGGTTTTTGAAAGAGCAAGAACTTTCATTTTTGACAGGAATTTCATGACCGTGGCAGGGAAGTGCTGACAACACAGACAACCACTCTGGTTTTATTAACCCAGTAGCCATAGCAGGGAAATACTACATTATCACCCTGGTCATTTTCTGACAGAGCAGATTTCTTAAAAAAATATTCTTTATTAGAAAAAATTACTTAAAATAGTAAGAGGTGAATTGTTCTTTACTATAATGAAGTGTATTAGGCTCCTCCTGTAAACTGTCTTGCCAAAGGAACAAGGAAACTTCTTGTATTCCTACCACTTAAAGAAAACTGTAAGAGTCCTGCCTGCCTCATAGTTTTCAATAGGATTAAGTTAGGTACCAGTTTTCCCATACTTTTCAAATACATTATCTATTGCAAAATCTTGCATCTGTTAGGGAAATGAACTTAGGCCAAAATAACATACTTGAATTATGAACTCTGTAGTTCATAACTTACGTTCAGCTGATGTGATCTTATACAAACTCAGAGTCTTAAATCTAATGAGGGAATAGCCCCTTGTATCTGCAGAGAATTTTTGAAGACAGTGGAATATTAACAAATTTTATGCCCTGGTATTGTTGTGAGGCAACAGCCACTCCTAGATACTTGGGATTCTGCAGGTATTTTGTTCTGCAACTTGTAAAGGATGAAGAAACATAAAAACACACATTCCTTTCTTGTGCCTCAGCTGCACATATGTTCCACAGGCAGCCAACTCAACTAGGAATGCAGCATTCCCACAGACTGAAACAGCTGCAAAACCATCTGAAACAAAACCAGAACAAAACTTTGCTCCCAGTAACTGACACTTAAAATGTCACTGGAACATGAAGGAGTCTGTCTGTATGGTAGTTGGGAGAGAAGGTGTTTGTTCTTTGTTCTCAAACGACTGTGACTGACCTAAAAAAAGCTGGAAAAAGAAACTGTGCTCAGACCTTGTCCTCAGAAGAAATGGATCCAATTCTTGCCTGGTCAAATGTTAGGGTGACTGTCTATCTCAATTAGATTAAAACCAGAGCAAATGAATCAGTAAAATCCTGATTAATCAGGTAGTGCAGTGTGTGTCACTGGTATTCTTGAGAAAAAATTTAATCTCATAAAATTTTAAAGACACGCTTTATTGCAAAATGGCCTGTTTACACCTGCATTACAATACTGCAATGTTTTGCTTTGTTCTATATGTTTCTGATATAAAAGATAACTAATGGAAACAAAATGTATGGGACAAATAGTTTTATACATCTTTATTTTGGCAAATTAGTTTAAATCACAAAGTGTGAATGTAACACAGGAGTCTGTCAGAAGACATGGCTTTCAATTTGGAATAAAAATATCTTAAGTCAATGAAAATGCCAAACTTGAAAAAGCATGTTTTCATAAAC
>NW_010398597.1:0-1868 GCF_000710305.1 Buceros rhinoceros silvestris
GGAAAATGCCCCCCTTCTCAAACTGCGACATCTGGGAAAAAGGTCCAGCAGACCTGCAGAAAGTGTAACTGAGTAAGACACAGCTGACATGACTGGTGTCAAAATGCTGTCAGATCATCTACTCAGAAACCTGTTCTGAATGTTGCCACCTGCACATCTCGCTGACTGCTTCCAGCCAGTGCCTACTGCTGCTCAGGGCCTGAGACAGGACTGCTTCTCCTGAAGCCCTCTGAACGGTTGCTTTCCCTTGACAATGACTACATGCACACTTATCTTGTGATGTGGGCTGGAGCAGGCTGGGTCTAAACAGGGTGATATCATGATGGGGTGAGCTTTCCAGACAGATGCAGGTTGTGTGAGAGCAGATTGCTCAAGAGTTGAAGGGGCTCACGATGTCTGGCCTGTCCATTTCCTGTATTCATGTGGGCCATTCATCAGTTTCTCTGTGCTGGTTTTATGGGAGATATCCCCATGTCCTTAGAGGGCTCTTTGGCTAGTAAGACACAGAAAAGACAAGATGGGGTCACATAAGAAACCAGAGCTGGCTGTAACACCAGCTTTGCTTCTCTTACCCTCTACTCCAAGACTGGATCTAGACTTTCTTCATGTGAACCCCAGGGGTATCTACAAATTGAGTTAAAAGAGGACTATTTGCCAAACTACCTCATTTGGATCGGAAAAGAAAGTGGCATGGCATATTTTAGAGCAAACACTAATGTTTCCTCAGGGCTAGACAGCCTCTAAGCAGGAACTACAAATTTGAATTTAAGCATCTTAAAATGCTTTTGTACTGTTTGAGGCTCCTAAATCCCACCCACCTCTGCCAGGTTATGTGGAAGACCCTTTGGTGGAAAGGCATAGAGGTAGTGAATCCTCGTCAGACTTTATGGTATCACAGGAATGAAACATCTCCTCACACAATGAAATAATTTCTAGTGATCCTCTTATGTTTTTCTAGGGATGATCCTCTGTAAGTTTTCTGGTCGTGCAGTGGTAGGTGCAAAAGGATTGCTTTAAAAGTGTCAGAAAAGTTATGTTCAGAAATGTGAAACTTTCTTCACCAACAAGGTAGAACACATAGGATAAGGAATCCTGTTGTAATTAATTAATTAATGCATTCATTGGGAGGGACCATGAAAAGTCTAGCTGCTTGTCCTAGAAGATAGGCTGAAGCCAACACTGCATTTACACTTCAGTAAAGACAAAATACATAATAAAAGAACAGGAGCTTCTCCCATATTTGCAGAAGGACATAGCTCTCTTACTTTCTCTCTGCTTTCAGGTAATCCCCAAAAACAGAATTCTCAAGAGGAAGTTCCTGTTATTTGTGTTTCTCTCTGATGTTGTCTTGCCCACCATCTTTCATGGAGGAGACTGGAAATGCATCGTGCTTTTGCAATGGTTCTAACAGGTGGTTTTGACATACTTCCCAGGGAAAAATCTAAATGTTAAACAAGCTGTTTGTGGTGGGGATGATTTTTGGTTTTGTGTTAGAAATTTGGGTTTGAAAACCAAACAAATCTTTCTGTATCATTGGATGCGCTTCACTTTTTTTGTCATTGGCAGTAGCACCTCAAGCCACACAGCCCAGCTCCTAGAAAATTCACCCATCTCCTCATCTTAAAAACCACACTTGCCTTAGGTCCACAGCCTCTGAAAAAGTTGTCTTGGGAAAGATGCCCCCCTCCCCTCCTCCTCCTCCTCCACCCTGCAGCAGGACCCATTGTCTGTCAGCGGCAAGGCATAAAGGAGTTAACGAAGGAGCCAGAGAGGAGGTATGATGGGGTGATGTCAGAATATTTCCAGGGAAAGAATGTGTTGGGGGCGCTGGCCGGGCGCAGGGGCTGGGGCTGGCGGCCCCCAGCCCC
>NW_010398597.1:1944-16922 GCF_000710305.1 Buceros rhinoceros silvestris
GGGGCCCCCCAGCCCCACCCCGACATTCTTCTTGTCCGGTTCCCACAGGCAGAGAGTGGCACGGGGGGTCAGAGTGGACGAGCACAAAGGGAGACCCCCTGCTGCCGGGGCCATCGTGCTGGGCTGTCACTGCTACTAATTCATGACTTCACCTTTAATCTCACTGATCCATTATAGGTTAAAAAGAGACCCATTTTACAGCTGACAAGATTGAAGGGAATGCAACCCAGGAACTGGGGGTGGGGGGTGTGGGGTGGTGGGTAGAAAAAAAAATAAGGGAGGGTAAGGGGAGAGAAAAATAACCCCGCTAAAGTTTACGCAATTAGGACCCATCTGCTAAAAATAGATTTTGTGTTTTTCACTTGTCCTTTCCCTTCACTGTGAGGATATGTATTTTAAGAGAGAAGCTGATAATTGCAGCTAATTCGGAATTTTAGCACATGGGGTCAAAGCAAAAAGGAACAGGGAGGAAAGAGGGGACCAGGAAAGGAAAAAGAGTAAGATTTTAGGAGCAGGGCTGCATAATGGGAAGGATGAGAAGCATTCAGATGGCTTAGTGCTGCTTTAGAGCATGTTTTGTGAGGTCATCATGGGGAAATGACTAAGAAATTTATGAAATGCTGATGTCAAAGGTAAGCTGATCAAATCAACATTGATTCAGCAGAGTAATAAATATACGTGTGTGGCACATACAGCATGCTTATAATGACACTAATACTTAATGAATTCTCAGAAATCATTAGACCTGCTGTGCTGTGAGCTGTAGATGAAGTCTCCAGAAGTAATTCTGCTTTTTATTTTCGTTAGTAGGATAATTACTTTCAATTTGTCCTTTAACAAAGATTTTTATGCTGTTAGTTCGAGGCAACTAAAATGCATGTTCTCAGGGAATTTCAGAAAAAAAAAAAGCAAACTGGAAAGAAAAAAGTGTAGTCTCTGAAAAAAACAGAAGGATAATAATTTGCTATAGACCTGTGAAATGCTTGCCAGAAATTTTTTTTAGCATACAGCAAAGAATTCAGCATTGTTGTATTTCCTGGTTTTGTCCTACACGAGTGAGGATGCTGTAGGTATCTGTGTGCAGTGCCAATTCAGGAAGTTGGGGTATTGGTCCTTAGGATTTTTGGTTTCTCTATCTGCTCTTTTACAAAAAAATTTGTGACTCCAGAAGCAATTTTTTTAAGTGGGAGCATCGAACTAGTCTATTCATCCTCTTACTGCCCTGAGAGATCTTTGAAGCCCAAGAAGGAGATTGTTTGCTGGATTCTCCCTGACTTTTGCACTTGAACAGCTGGAACTGCATCTCATAAGTTTTTGCAATGTAAGTATGTAAATTTATACTGCCAAGACTTGCACAGTTTTTGCATCTGCTACAACACTCTGTTCATTCCTTTCTCCCCTTCCTGCACAGGAGATCTTGGAGACCCTGTAAACATAGTTTCATGTGTACTTCACTGCCATGAGGCGAGGGTGGAGAGCAGGAAGGGTTAGTGCGAGGGTGCACAGTGCTGCCCAAAATTTGCAAAGATTTTTGGGTTTCTGGGATTCCTGGACACAGTCTGTGAAGGAGATCAGCTGCTGGTGTCTTTTGTGGACAGATAGAGAATGGGGACCTTAGCATGAGGCACTCTGTGAGTTGAAGTCAGTGATGAAAGTCCTATTGAAAAGAGCCTCGGATCAAATCAAAACCTGTTTTCCTAGGAGTGACATTGCCTACAAATGGAGGCAGATTGAGGTCTGTAACAGGCCACTGCTTTGGACACATTCTGCTTACTTTAGTCACACAAAATGACGTATTGATGCAAGTTTCCAGGATCTGAACAGGCAGCCCTTTCATAGGCAAAAGCCCTAATGAAGTCACTGGCAAGCAGCCTCGCTGGCCTAAGGCCTGCAGGCTATTTCCCTAGTCAATACACTGGACCTAATCTTATACCCCTTCAGCATCAAACTCCATGTGTATTTTCTGCAAGCATTTGTTCTCTTTCTGCAAAAGCGCAAGATTTGTGTGCGGCGGAGAGCAGTGTCAGTGAGCAGCTGCTTCTCCTTCAGCATGCGTTGTTCAGTGTATAGACTTCATTTGCTACTAGTTAAGCAAAACCAAACTGCAAAGCTGAGGCGAGGAACAGTGAGGACCTAGACTACCAAATACAAATCTCCTATTTACACTTCTAAGTGTATGTTTGAAACAACAACGACAACAAAAAAATAAAAGGATTAAAGTAGAAGCTTTTAAAAAAAATACTTCAGAGGATATGAAAATAACGTATTTTTACCTGGTAATATTCTAACTTCTAATTTAGTGGAACACATTAACTCCTCTTGTAAGTCAGCTGCAATCAATGGAGCTGTCTTAACAATGACTTAGAGTTATCTTGCAGAGTGGATTTCATCAGCTCTTTGTAAGCATAGTCCTTCTGGTTTCTGATCAATCAGCCGAATTTATTTTTCCCATTTCTGAGAGTGTTAGAAATATAGATTGGAATGGTAGCATCATGTATTACCTTGGTTCCAAATTGTCATCAAACACTAAATTAATATGATAAAAATCATAAAGATGATTTCAGAGACTGCTTTGGTTTAGATGAGGAACCCATGTTCTTCCTTTCTGAAATTTTTGAATAAAGTTTTTCCCACGAGTGAATGTTACAATGAGACGCCCAGGTAATAAAGTAAAAAGCAGCTTTTAGAGATGAAACATTACCATCTCCTTCTCCACAATCCTCAGAAGATGACAAAACAAATAAAATCCTTCTCAGCCAAAACAATTTTTCTTCTAAGTTTTGTTCAGCTTCAGTAATACACCCGCAGGCAGGTGTTCAGAGGGAGCCGGGAAAGCAACCTCTGTCTGCACTGGATGAATTAGAGCTGAACTACTGAACTGGATGGCAACAACTTCTCCTGGAAGTCAGAGAAGAGAGAAGGGAGGTAATCCAGATTACTGATTAATTATGGGTCCTCCCTGTAACAGCACTCCTTTTGTTCAGTTGGATGGCGCTTGCAGTTCATGCAAAAAACCCCTGAAGGATCTGCCTCTGGCTGCTCCCGTTTCTGGCTGCTCTAGACCTAGTCTAAGCCCACAGGTGGGCTCACAGTTTGAATTCACACCTGGAGCTGGGTATACAAGCATCTTGGGTGCCATTTATACTTCTACAAGGAAAACACACACATTTTGCACTGTAAAAAATCCCCAGGGATGGGTCTGGCTCCCTGAGGCTCTCTGAGAAATGGAACTATAAAAGTAGCATGATAGGCATTTGAAAAGCATGATATCCTAGACAAAAGGCAACAGAGATCGTGATTTCATGAGAGGAGAGTTGGAGTCTCAGGCATATCTGAAAATGTGGCCCTTAAATATTTAGCTGACTCTTTGGGAACTGACTTCCTTCGACAACCTGCATCCACATTGTCATTGTGCTTGATATGCTATAAATAAATCCACAATATTTGATGCCAATCAACTGATACCAGGCCCTTATCACAACAAGCTCACAGCACCTCAGTCAGCCTGCTCTCAAGGAGTTATCTTTCTATCTCCTTTTTTAAGGTGAAACTAATTCATTGTAAGCCCCATAACAAGGAGCCACTCACAAGGTGAAAGTATAAGCAGTGCAGCTTTTAAACGATATTGTGTACATCTCATGACTCTTACCATTAGAGCCACAGGTATGAAAAGAGGGTCCCTTTTTTTGCAGCACTATTGTGGGGTTAGGGTAGGATTTTCCTTGCTTGCCAAGGGATTTGTGCGTACTTTAATTAAAATGTGTTATTATATTAGGGCTTTTTCAAAATAAGATCAAGGACATTACTGAAGACAGGGACATTCAGGCACGCAAATCTATGTCAGAGTCCTGCTGGCCTTAAGAGCTTTTGCACAAACATCAGATTGCAGAGTTAATTTTCAACAAAGCAAGAAGAAACAGGCTGAAGAGCAACTATCTAAATAGATGCAGTAGCATAGAGAGTGGGAAGTGGAACTGAGAGAACAATAAATGAAGAAACAATGGAAAGGTCAAGCACTTATTCAGGATTCTTAAGCACAAATGTTGTAGTTCAAGCAGTGCATGCATGAGGTGAAAAATGCAATTCCTTCTTTTTACTTATTTTTATTTTTCACTCCTTATTTCTTTTTTCCAGCTCATCAATACCACTGAAAGAAATCTTGTTTGCAATAGGGAAAACCAAATATAAGACTCAAATACCGAAGATACATGGAGGGGAAGCAGGACAGGAAGGAGCATCCTTTTCTTGACTGGCTTTAGAACATACTGCATTCAGAGAGCAATATAGTTCATGCAAATGGTGCTGGGAATACTTGGTGCAGAAACATGACCTTCCTCCATCTCTCCTTTCACACCGTGCTGGATCAATCAGGAATAGCTAGATGGGGCCCTATTCCTGCGTGAGCGAGTTGGGGTGATAGACACATGGTGATCAAGATTTTCCACGCTCCAGAGTTTGCAGAGCAGCTCCAGCAGTAGAAGCAGAGTGTTTCCTGCCTCACAGGTTGCTCATGGGTGGCTTATGTTCTGACCTGTGTACTAAGGCTGTGTGGGTGCAGAAGGCTGGTGTGACCATGTATGGGTGAAGGGTCTGTGAAAAGGATGGAAGAAGGAAGTTGTCACATAAGCAGCTGTTTAGTCTAGTACTACCTGAACTACTTTTAACAGCTGTCAGATTAAGCTCTCTTGAAGAGAATGAAAGAAAGCCAATATGGCACATTGCCGCTGTCAAAACTCCCATGTGTGGTACCTTCAGGGATTCCCCCTAGCAGTGGAGTACCCCATTACTGCTTCTTTTTTAGCTTAACCCAAACATTCTGCAGTACTATTTACATTCTTGTTCTTCTCTATCCTCTTCCTGCTGTGCATGTTACTCTGCTCTAAGGTGCTTTTTCTTTGGCACACTTCTGTGGCATGTGGTCCCCTCCTCCTCTGGACCTCCTGCCTCATCACCTTCTCCCACTGGCAGTTCCAACCCCGGCTGTTTGTCTACTGTTTGTATAGTGTTTCGTGCGTGCTCTGGAGAAAAAAACAGTGGAGTGGTGCAGTGTCAGAGAACTCTTAACGAAGAAGCAAGGGATGGATCTGACACTTCCTGTAAATCATTCACACACGGAGTCCTCTTAGCTTTTGCCGGGAGTAGTGGTTACAGCAGGTGACTGGGCTGTAGAGATTAGTTTGTCCAAGTCTGACAAGGCAAAAAACATAGTACTACAGCTTTGAGAAACAAGTGTGATTACACAGTGGCCTAATATCTATTTAAATACAATTTTGAATTACTCCTGTATTTCTCCGACAAAATGCAAAAGAAAAAGATTAATTGAATTTGTTTAAAGAAAAAAAAACAACAAGCAAATAAGTTAGTAAATTAATTCCCATGCTAACTGCTTTGCAACTAATACAGTTACATGAGGACTTCCTTTTGGTCAAGATTTTTCTTCACCTTAGGGCCAAAGATGAATTTCAGCATCACCTAATAAGCAAATAGCAAACATAAGCACCAGCCTGATGTGTCGCCCAGTTCCCACCCTCTCCAGATTGTTTCTGTCTATCTCGTGCTCTTCAAATGGCAATGCAAAGCCCATATGCCACGGTGTCATGAAAAAATTCCCAACACAGCATCTGGCTGCATGGTAGATCCCGAGGCAGTTGGTGTGTCGGCTTTGGAGCTGCCTTTGCTTTTGTCATGTACCAGGGGTTGGTGATGGGACTGCCTTGTCACCTGCTTTGGATTCCAAGGAATCACTAGGTTTATGTTTGTCGATAAGCTCCTGCTTAAATCCCTCATGAGATCTCTATACAGTCCTCCTTTATGGCAAAATAATGAGAATTTCTTAATGCCCTTGTCTGTGTTTTTGGCAGAAACATGTGGGTTTAGTTTAAAGTGGACCGCAGCCTAGTACATACAGGTCACTCTGTGCTGGCTTTTTTTTTTTTTCTCAGAAAAATCTTGAATGCTTTTTGAAAAAGTCTCTTTTTTTCACAAACACACCTCCCCTCCCCTTGCTCATGAGTGTACAAGCCACTTCTTGATGAATAGGATCCATAATGCCTGGAGATACTTGAGATCAAGCATATGGTCCATTGAATATGCATGTAAGCAGGGCAGGAGGGAATTGGTGTGTTGCACTGGGGAAAGCGTGTCTGAAAGTTAAGCAGTGAGGAGTTCAAAGGCAGCTTTTCTGCACATTTTGGGAAACATAACTTTCTGCTTCCTCTGATAAACTAGTTACTAGAAAGCAATTTATGGTCAAAAGCGTAGCTGGGGAGTTTAAGCACTCAAACATTTGGTTGTGACATGTGTTAGACTGAAAAACATCATTTTGCTTTTGGTTTCCCACAAAATGCTTATTTTTACAACCAAAATATAAACCAATAAAACCTAAAGTTATTCAAAACTACATAAAGATAAAAAACTTCTTCGACTGACAAATGATCAGTTCTTCACTAGGAGAGAGGCTCAGCTGACTCTTCTTCTCATTTAAATGAAAAGAGTGCTTGGAAAATACGCATTCTGGTAAGTTTTCCTTACCAGTGGAGAGAGAGAAAGGGTGACGAGACTGAATAGGAGCGATTGGGCATGAAGTAGTAACTATGAGTTCCTGGAGGCAGGAGAACAAGAGAGGGAAGGAAGAAAAAAGAGAAGAGAACCCAGTAGAAAAGCAAGGGGGAGGAGGGGGGAAGGAAAGGATATGTAGCAGTTATTTAAGAGATGCCAGGGAAAACTGGGATGTGTGTGTTTTTGAGAAAAAGACAGATAATCTTGAAATACAGAAATTGAGCCAGAAACTATAAGGCTTTACTGGGAATAATCTTGGGGAAATTGTTGCGTGTCTAAGACCTGAATTGGGTTTTTTGGTTTTGGACTTTTTTATATAATTGCCACAGCATATTTTTTTCATGAGACAAAACATAAATTAATCTCTCAATTACAAATGTTTTACAGTTAATTTACTTCATGGGCCAAAATAAGGTATCGCACTGCATTTAATTCTTATGATTGCTGAAAATCCTACAGAACTGAAGAATCAGAGGACCTTTAAAGGAGCCTCGTCCCTCATGTACATGCTCTGACAGTGCAGGAACGGCGGTTAAGTGCGCTATCATCAATATTCCTTCCACAGAAAACACTCACTTTCTAATCATGTTAGTAAGAGTTAGTGTGGGAGAGAAGAAAGGTGCTTCATTACAGCATGTAATAGCCCTGAATGAACAGCACAAAATTGACGCCTTGGACATCAGAGTAGAGTCCTGCAGGTGCATCATTCTGTGAAGGGCAGTGTGTGTGTCTGTCTGTCTGTCCGTCCGACTGACTTTGCCTGTGTGTGTGCCTGTGAAAAATGCCTGGGGGGAGACACGTTCTTACGCAACCTCTCCTTCAAAACCAACACCAATCTGAAACAAAACCCAGAAGAAAACCTCTGGACCTTTGTTTTCTGCCTGGGGCAAGACTGACCCTTTGGCTCTCCCTCAGCATCCATACTTCTCTTCAGCCAGATTTAAAATCACAAAAATGAGGGGAAGAAAGACATTAGCTCCATATACAGTCCTTTTTTTCTAGTCAGGTAAGCATTTTCAATAGTGTCTATACAAGAATATTTCTTTCCAGCTGTGGGTCTGCCCTGAGTTCATACCGAAGCTGCCATCTTAAAGTCAGACCAGTCAATCTATTATGACCAGTCAATGCTCTCCACAAATGCATCCTGGGAAATGCTCATGGGTGTATGAGATGCTTACATAAAATAATATAATTTACGTTTGTATGAGTTTGGTTTATATATTCTTCTGAGAAATGTCATTTGTCTGAGCAAATAATTCCTACTGTAATATGAATGCTCTCATGTAGGTTTTCTGTAATGTTGTTTTAAAAATAAGTAAAAAGAGAGTAAAATGGTAAGTTCTTTTAAGGCATCTTAGCAGCAAGCTGGAGAACAAGCCTTCTGGCTGAGCTGCTCGCTAGCAGTCATTTCCTCCTAGGAAATTCCATAGTGCAACAAAGCCAAATGTATTCAATACTTGGCCCATCTGAATTTGCTGGAAGGGAAATTAGTCTTTAGTTGGCTTTCTTCCTCCTAGATCTCTTAAATGACTTTAAATGCTGAGTCTGTGGTAGTGGAGAACCTGAGGGCAGGTCCCTCTTGTGAAAGCCATATACCTGGATAAAGTGATCGGCCACTTTCTAAAACTGCAGTAATACTTCTAGAGACTTTTTAAAGTTAATGAACATCTCTGGAAGGAGTGGCCTCGTGTTTAAAATGTGAAGGCTAGTATTGCAACACTCATTAGAAAAGTTAATATCAAGGCAAAAATGTGTAGATGCAGGGTATTTGTTCTCAGAAAATTCATAGCAAAGAAGCACCTTGGATATGATTTTGTCAAATCCACTTACTGCAGTCCTGTGCCCAAGCAAATTAAGCCCAAGTAAAATATAATTGTCAGACTCTGTTCATATTCAGGATGTTTTCTGGGTTCCTAATCACTGTGGATCCTATTTCACGAAGCACTGAAACATGTGCTGGAGTCCAACAAGCTTCCATGTAATTTAAGCACAAGCTGTAACATAGCCTGGCCTCAAGCAATTGCTGAATAAGCATAGGAGTGCACACTTGCTTAAAAAGTGTTTGAGTGGTGCATTGAGTCATGGCCTCCTTCTAAAGCTTGATTTTCTGTCACTAAAGAAGATGCTGCTAAAGCGCTGGTTGCCCCCGGTCTTGCCAATCCAGGAAAGAAATGTCAGACAGACCACTATGAGGGGGCTAGTGCTGAAGGAAGCCGTTCTGTATAAACACACTTCTGGAGTGGTAGGAATGACAGCATCCATGACCACTGAACTCACGCAAAAAGCAGCATTTTTTTCTTAAGAGGTAGGGGAAAATATCTGCTGCTTATCACCCATCCGCTGAAAGCAGCAATGTGCAACTAGCACTCTTTGCAGATAAAAAAAAAAGATACAATTTTCTGAGCAGTGTCTAGAGCCTAGTGAATAATTGCCTTAATTAAACTAAAGAAGATTATGAATAGTAGGTGTATCTATAGAAAACATGTCCCAGATTCTAATAACATCCTTTGTATTACATGCATGTAACTGATTCCTGTTTGCTTGCTTTTCTCTTCATTGATCATTTTTTACTGTGAGAGCCTCTACCTCTATTTCCTCCATTTTTACAACAGTATGGGCCTGACGTGCACATTGCAACATCTTGTCCTGCTGCTGTGAGTCCTGCCAGGCAGCACCATGAGTGTGTGAGACTCGGGGAATTATGCCAGCCTGTACGTAGATGTCAGAGATGCACTAAGGTAAGGAAAGCAAAGCCAAGATAACTTATGCTCCTTGGACACTCTGAGAAAAAATCAAATGCTTGCCAAATCTAACTGAAACATATTTTTTGATTTACGGAAAAAAGATTTGTACAGACAGTGTCTGAGATGGCAAATACATATCAAACCCAGAAGAACTACAAAGCAAATGACTAGAATAAAACTGAGTTCTGCTCATAACGTGATACAGTTTGTGGTTTTATTTATGTTGAAATGTGTGCCTCTGATTTTTCCCTGTTTGTGTCGTTATATTCTTCCTAAATATTTCATCAAAGTTAAATGATTGTAAAAGTTGTCCTGCATCGTACACAATGTTTTATTTTGTATTTGAATATTACTGATGTGCAAGGGACAAGCTATTTCCTGCTCAAGATCCCATGGACTAATCTTGTGTTGGACACTGGGCAAATAAACTGGGCTGGCTGGAAGCCTGCTCGACTGCTGATGGTGGCCAGCAGGTGTTCTATGGCAGTGGTTGTAGCCAGCGGCAGAGAAAGCACAGGAAGGCTCAAACTGCAGCCGTATTTCTCAATTTGTTCCTTCTCTACTTTGTCCTTCCCATGTCCATACAGCTCTCTTTGTGCTGCCATGAAGAGGAAGATGGTTCAGTGGAGCTGATACTCACGCCAGCCAGTGGTCCTAAGCACTAAAATTTCTTCCGTTGCTGAATCCTGAGGCCCACTTTTCCTGTGTTCCTTTGCAAATGAGGCATCTGTAATGACAGTATCCAGGGCAGAGTTTTTCCAGCAAAGAAGGATATGTATGCACTTCTATGTGCAGGAGTGAGCACAAGTGAAAATTAGCATAGCCTGGACTTCCATTGTGTGAGATTCTTTATGTCAGTAAGTGTTTGTAGAACTGGGGCCGATATCTCTCAGCACTGGTGCTGGATTTCCACTCATTTTGTACTAGGGTCTTCCTGTGAATCCCCTGTGGGAGCAGTTCAGGGGTTCTTAAAGGGATGGCATTTCTGTAATTATCTAATTATTGCCCCAAGGTTCTTTCTTGTGCTTGTTAAACCTTCATTCCAGTGAAAGTGTAACCCCACACTATTGAATTTGGATAAAATGTGACTGAGAATCAACATTAATTCCCCAGTAGTCTTGGGAGTAGGTACCTTTGGCTTCCTTTTATTTTTCTGGTTTGAAAACATGGAGTCAATCTGAATAGAGTGAAAGATGTCAAAGGTAGTGCAGTGTGCTAGTGGGGCTGTGATTCTCCATTGGATTCTTTATCTTGGCTTTAAAATTTCATGGAACATCAATTTCTCTAATGAATTTTATAACAGTTTTGGGTGGTTACTCATTTATCTGGATTTCTGTTAATTGCTATCAATCTAACTCTGAAATTTTCAATATTGAATCGACAGTGATGCTAGTTTATGTTCTTTTTTAATTCCTTTGTGAGTTCCCTCCCCCTGTGTGAGGCACAGGACTCTAACACAGAGAAAAAAAAAGGAGAAAAGAAAAATTAAAGATGAAACCTATCTCAGTTACTTTCTTCTGGTTCCTACTTTTTAATTCTCTTCACTTTTCACTATCAGCCATGAATATTACATCTTCATTTGAATTTTCATCTGCTGAATCATGATCAGTTGAAGACCCGTTAGCCCTGTGTTACTGGGTATAACTCAAGGGGTTATGCTGTTTTTACTGTTTGGCACATACTCAGGAATGGGAACTTAGCTTAGCAGTTGGAGCATATGGCAGGGGGAGATAGGCCAGTATCTTGGATGAAGATGCATGTATTTTGTACTCTCATGGTATGATGCATTCTTGTGCTTTGCAGATGGCACCTTAGAATTGTTGCTCTGAAAACTAATTTTGCCCAGCCACACAGGTCTGCTGACACAAGCAGGAGGATCATCTGTTTCTGCACAGACACTACTGCACACTGCAGATATCCTAGGCAGGAATTTTTCTGAGCAGCACACCTGCATCTCAGTTGCTGTGGAAAGCAGAAAAAAAACTCTGAGAACCTAGGACTAGCATTTGTATCTGGAGAGAACAATTCAGACAGGCACAATCACTATCTTCATGTAATGCTTGGTTATTGCTTCTCCTAGAAGTTTATTACAGCATAGTTGTCAGGGCAAGCATAGAGGGAATACATTGATTTTATGACAGCTGGAAAGGGGGGTTCATTCTAATTGTCAGAGTCCTAACATTGCCTTTGATTTCCTAGCAGCCTCCCTGTGTACAGACAAATCATTGGTCCTCAGAGAAACTGCTTTTGTGCTGCATAGCGCTCACAGCACTAATAGTGCCACTCTCCGAAACTTGCCTTTGCTCCATCTCTGCCTCTCTGTCCCCCACAAAACAAACATCTTGTTACATGTGTAAAGTGGTCCAAGGGCTCGCTAGAGAGGTTTCAGGTGATAGATTCTGTGCAGGTAACAACTGCGGATTAAGGTAGGAGTATTTTCCATTCGCTGGCACAACTTGAATTACTTAAAATCAGTTAGAAAATATTTTTTAAATGCACTAGGCTGTGATGCCTGTTTTCTCAGGGCTGTATTTCTTCCTCTCAAATCTCATTATTTGCTTGTACTTCGACCCTGAGCTGAGGCAGGAAGATATATTTTTGAAGATGAAGCTCCTACACGAGGTGGGCTTCACACCAGCTACTCTCAGTTTTCTTAGCTTTCTCTTTTTTTTTTTCTCCCTAGTTTCTGTGTTCTCTGTAGGACAAACAGCCCTGAGTACTAGTTTGTGCTTTGTGCTAGGTATCTTCCTGAAACACTTTGGCAGCAAATAAAGTCATGGGTGATGGACACAGTTAAATTTTATTGTCCACCTGCAAAAGGAGAGCTAAAGGAGAAGTAGAAATCTGAATTAAAACCAGGTGTGTCAAGCAATGAATGGGATACTAGCTGTAGTAATCTGAAAATTACTGCCAGGTTATTGTGTTCCAAAGGGGTTTTTTTTTTTTTGTTTGTTTGTTTTTTTTAAACGATACCAAAGAATTCTTATTTACAGGCCTCCTAAGCAATTGTTTCCAGGTTGTGCTAAGACAAGAGAACAGTCGCTGGCACTACCAATAATGTCTGTCTGCCTGCCTGCTACCAGCAGGCTGGAAAGCTCAAATACCTGCAGTGTGAGGACTGGGTTCTACAGATAGGAGGAGGTTCCTCCCATCACACAGCTTTTGTGGGACTCAAAAGACACACACGTATTTTTGACAGCGTGTGAGTAGATAAGAGCACCTGCTGCCTGCAGATGAAATGTTAAAACAGCAGAGAGATGCCATAATCCCATCTTGCTTTCAGATGTTATATAATTTAGCAAGAGGTTTCAGAAGGTGCCTCATTACCCACAGCAGAAGAAGGAACCAATGTGCTGCATTCATAGCATAGATTTAAGGCAGATTTGAAGACTTAAAATAGAAAAATACCTGTCCTCTGAAACGTATCGTGCTTTATCTCCTTACTTTTCCCATTTTTAGACTCAGGCTGACTAGGTGGAGTGCCTGATTTAGGCTTTCTGCCTACTATCACATCCAAAATCTTCACTGATTCAGACTGCTACTGACAAACCCTGGGTTTTTGTATAGTCGCGGAAGAGAAGCAGTTTCCATGCCTAAGTGCAGATCTGACTAGGACCCATCATTGTATTTTCTGTTTCCCACGAGCAGAAAGAGTGAATAATTCTGAAACACTGAGAAAAGTCTTTCCTATTGCCCTGGATCTCATCTGCCGTGGTTTCCCTGGGAAGAAGAAGGGGAACACAAATTTTTTTTTCCTGTGGGTTTTTTCTTTGGTTCAAAGATTGGACTGAGTTTTCTTTTTCTTTCTTGTCACAGCTGAGGGGCAGGAGAACATGAGTAGCTCTTCTCTCAAGCCTGTATCCAAAAGTATGTTACGCACAGGAGCATTGCTGAAGTGTTTGTTCAAAGCTAACTTCACAAGTATAGAAAATAAAAATCAGTTCTGAAAGGGTGCACAGCACTGGTAGTTAA
This sequence comes from Buceros rhinoceros silvestris, assembly GCF_000710305.1. NCBI lineage: Eukaryota > Metazoa > Chordata > Aves > Bucerotiformes > Bucerotidae > Buceros > Buceros rhinoceros. The sequence continues at coordinate 15,219 of NW_010398597.1, forward strand.
AAGGGGTCTACAGTAAAAACATTTTTAATTAGCTTATTTAAGAGAAGCATTTACTTACTCCTTGCCTTGGTGACCAATTTATTTGCATCCAGGCCCTTTATCACAGTCCGTTTTGAAAGTCACCTGAGAAGAATTTGAAGTCTTCAGAGCAAAACATGCTCAGAAACTGGGAGGCGGGTTCTTTGCTAGACATAACAGCTCCAAATGATGGAACAGGAAAAATCTAGAAAATCCTGGATAGTTTTTCTGCAAGTTGCATATCTTAAAAAGAACAGCAAAGAAACTGAGAAAAGCTTTGAACTTTAGCTTTGCTACAGTGATCTCCAGTTTCACTATTATTAAGCATAAGTTTGAACTTGTACATTCAAGGGGGCGGTTAATGATAACTGAAAAGTCTCTTGAAAAGACTGAGAGAGGAAAACGTCATGAATGGAAAGTGAAATTCCACTTGTTATGATGTCCTTTATCAGTTGGTTTATCTAAAGTGAAAACCTCAGGGATGAAAATAAAGCAAACAGTGAAAGGCTGGAGAAATCAAAACAGAGGATAAACAAAAAAAGATAAGTTAGCAGAGGACTGCTGAGAAAGAGGCTGTTACTGTACCAAGAAATCAGAGGCTGTTTTATTACTTTTACCCTCTGACATAGTTCCTAAGATCTGTCACATACATGTTACGTACCTTACCTGAATGGTTCCTTGAAATCATTTGTGCTGTTTCAGGATGTAAAACATAAAAAAAGGAAATGAAAAGGGAATGAGATGTCAGCATAGCACTATGAACTGGAATTCGTTTTTCAGCATATTATGGGGAAAACATATGGCACTTGAAGTTGAAAATCTATGAGACAGTGCAAATTAGTTTTGAAACAATTATCAAGAATAAAATAATTGTTAGATTATCTGAGCCCTGGAAATTGAGTCGATTAGTGCTAGCATTGACACAATGAGGTTATTTTACCCATTTGATAGACTGTAATGATTATCAAATGAGTTCAAGGAAATGGAATCTTGTATTCAAGTCAATCCCATCCAGAATCTGATTAGCTTTTAGAGCTCAAGCTTGATTATCTTGACTTGATTAGGTAAAAAACACCACAAAACTAACAGACACTTTGAGCCATCAAATGATTTTTTCTCCCAGTGGTCTCAGTTAGAATGGATGTCACATGAGAAAGCAATGTAAGACTCGCATAGACATTGATTCTTTTTCATGAGGTTTGCACAGAACTTGTTGATCATCTTTTACCAGTGAAAAAGTTGCCAGATGCACATTTTTCTTGAGCGTCCATCTTTAAGAATGTGTGAGAGGTGTCAGGATACTGACAGAAATGGCTTAAACATTCTAGATAGACAAAAAAGGACGGTTTATGTATGTGGAACTGCTGGTGGTGCTTCTGAATTACAGTCAGAGTGCCTAAGGAAGTTCTTGTTAGACTGTGCTTGGTGCTCTTCCAAAGAGACAAAGAAGTGGTTTAGTCTAGTGTTAAGAGTCTGTGTTGCATCCATCTTTTTCTTATTTCCCCAGGAGAAAATTGTGTTTTGTCTGAGAACATCACCTGGTAAATAGTTAATGGCCACTTACTGCTGCTAGTTACTTTTGTGAATATAAAGCTGGAAGATTACATGGATTTATAGACAAGGAGATATTAAAAATTATTCCAAAGCTGTCTGGACCATGGTCCTGCTCTAGGTGTCCCTGCGTCA
>NW_010398597.1:16997-23851 GCF_000710305.1 Buceros rhinoceros silvestris
AGGAAAGTTGGGCAAGATGGTCCCTGGAGGTCCCTTCCAACCCCAACCAGTCTGTGACTGTGTGATAGCATCACAAAAGCTTGTCTGATCATTGTATTTGCTCAGAAGAGAACAGCTAATGGCACACACTTATGATGAAAATACTAACAACATAAGCCTTTAGTGTCAATCCTCCCTTAAAATATAGAGATGTCAACCTTCTTGCAGGTAGTTACTTCTTGGTGTTTGTCAGTTCAAGTGGTGTCAGCAGATACAATCTGGGCTGATATTATATCCCTACGAAACTTAATGAGCCCATTTCTCATTTATGCCCTGTACATCTGGCATGGCTTCACAGAACTTTGTGAAAACATCATGTTTCTGTTGTGTGCAGATGCTCTTCTGGAGCCAATATCTCTGCACAGTGTTTAAGCTTTTGAAAGGGTAAGCAGGTGTTCCTCCTGCATACCAGCATGTCTGCTGGTTTGCATGGCAGCTGTGGAACCGTTGCGCTGGAAAGACCAATCTGCCTTTGAAGGGCCTTGTGCTACTATCAGCATGAGGCTGTAGCTCTGCCAACACCCATGTTTCCATGAAGGCCAGGGGGTGGACAAGGAAAGCAAGATCCCTGAGCCTCCCCTTCCCACAACTCTCCCACACAGGTCTTCGCAGAGCTCTCTCAAACCAGTGCAATTTAAACAATACTCTGAATAAGCATTTTAGTGCCTGACATCGACAGATATTAATAAAAAAAATCCAGAGCATGCAGGAGAAACTACAACTTAATCCAATCAGATGTGATACTTTAAATACACTGCATCAGCAACACAGTTTTGCCAATGGTGATTTCCTCTGTACTTTTGCACATGATATTTGCAATGTGGGAACTGTCACAGCTCAAGAGATGAGAGTTCAGGCAATTAACATACCCTTTTAATCATTGTGGTCTTCTAATTTTTAAAAGGTACATTTCATGGAAGTTTCCATTGGGAAAAAAAAGAAGAAAGAAAAAAAAAATTTAAAAAGATTCCACAAACATTCCTGCAAATAATTCTTCCCATTTTTCTGCTGCCTATCATGTTGGTAAAAGATGGTATCATTTATGATATCACTGGGGAAAAAGAGTAGCATTTTAGGAAATTTTTTGAAAGTGTTCTATTTTCTCCTACTTCTGTGGGACAAATTAATTTAAATATAATTGGGGTTTAGAACATGAAGGTATTTTGATCTGTGAACGTTGGTGCTACACTCTGCAATTATCAGCTTCTTCCAGCTAAGTTCTTCTTAAGGACATTTACCACCCTAGGATACAGGACTTCAGCAAATTGCATTAACTGATGAAATTGGAGGCTGCACATGTTGCATGTGCCTGCACTTTGTATTAACCAGAAAGTGGAGAAGAAATTGTGTCTTCTCCCCTTGGCACCCCTGTTCTCCTTATCCTTGAAATCTGGTACCTCAGAAATACAGATGTCTGTGCAATGCTGATTGCTGCTGAATGCTGCTGCTGTGTTTAAACAGCATATTCTTGGTGGTTCGGGTTGTTCGTGTTTTTTTTAAATATGGAGGAAGAGCTTAGTTTCAGCACGGCCCTAGGAAACCTTTGCTTCTAGGAATGCTAGTGCCTACCCATACTATAAAGAATGCAGGAGGGAGATACAGCAGTGAACAATTTTATCACCAACGATAACTGCTCTTTATTTATATTTCTGAAACCCAGCTTGCATACTATTTAATGTAGTGGTTCAGATACATGTTCCAGCTCCCACATGGAGACAGCTACTCCCAGCGCTGTTGCTCAGAACAGTGAGCTGCCTACACTTACAAAAATGCCAGCTGAACTCGTGTTTTCCTGCAGGCTCCTTTTAGTAGGCATGAAGAAATGTGGTATAGGCTTGTCATGGGCTTCCTGAGAACACTTCTGTATCCTCACAGCTCAGACTGGCTGTCTAGAGAGGCCACATCCAGACTGATTTCTTGTCTTACATGTAGTTTTGACATGTTTCTCTGATCGGTGGGCAAGCCTTTTACAGACTCTCAGCACATTATTTCAAGTAATTTCTTAGTAACTAGCAATCCGTTTCCGGAGCTGGAGGTGGTCTAAGAGCTCCAAAGTGACCATTAACTTTTTCTCTTTCAAGTAGAGCCAGTGATTATTTTTTCCCTCTGGGTGCACACTTGCATATCTTTACAAACCGGGCACTGTTAGATTTCTACCCTGCCATAAACTCTGACTGCAATACCTCATCTGTTACTGACCTGAAGTGAACTCCGAGGAGAGGGAACAGTAATAAAGCAAAACCCAGCAAACAGTGTGAAGCTTTTGTAAGATCTTATATAACTGAATTGGCTATATTGGGAACTTGCCTTTGGTTTTAATTATAGATTTAAGGGTGCACTTATCGGGCTCTGTGCCATCTCTTTGCTCCCTCCCTTCACTCTTGATTTGCTTTATATAATAAGCAGCCACTACAAGAAGGAAGTTTTTCCCCTTTTTTTTCAGTAAGATGAGAGGCCGATGAAAGTTCACTGGGGGATGGGGACGTCTAATGTGTTAATTGTCTCGTGTGTTCTTCTGGTCTTGGGCTTTAGCCTGGTCCCTCCAGAAGGTTTCAAAGGCCATCTGTGAGAGCCCGGAAAAACCCGTGGTGCCCTGAAACTAGCCCATGCTTCTTCCCAAAAGGTGGGGTTGAGTGACAAGTACCTCTTTGAACTTCCAGAAAAGTGTCAAGAGGATGACAATCCTCAAATCTACCCAAATTTATCTCTTACTCACATCTGTTTCCCAGAATACACAAAAATTGATTTCACAGAAGCAGAGCCAGCACGGATGCAAAACGAGGTCTTCTGAGGGCTTTGTGAAGCATTAATGAAAACTGAGTAGAGATTTGAGAAACAAGACTTGAATGCTCAAAAATTTTAAATAAAACTAAGTCAGTTTATGCTGCTTGAACATCACTTCTCAGCTTAATCTTTAACTCAATTTGTATTCATCTTCCTGGTGAATTCTACCCCTCAGAGGATCTGCAGTATCAATTGTTAAGTGTGTATAGGGTAAGAGGCTTGTAAAACAATAGGGGAGCTGCCCCATGGAATTATCCTGACTGTGACTTAAAGAGTAGGCACCTGCTGCCTCATTTAAGGGGTCCCAAGCTCAGAAATCAGGTTTCTGAATCTGTTACTCATATCAGAAGCTGGTCCCCTGAAGGGCTAACTGGAGCTGACTTGCCACATCCAAGAAGGTGTTGATGGAGCTGGAGGCTATTACCTTGCTCTAGCTTAGATGTCTCCAGCCTTTTTTTCTTTCTTGTGAACGTCAGTGGTTAGTAAAATAGGCAAAAAAGTGTCAGTGTGAGTCGAATTCCTTAAGTGAACTGAATAATCTTAATGTCCACTACCCATAGTAAGCAGAAGGAGTCTGGGATGTAAAGATAATAAAGGTACTGGGGAGGAGAGCAGGATACCTGGGCAGCTCAACGTAAAGTCAGCCCACTAATGCCTGTGCACAGCCTAGAGCTAAAAGCCTCCGTTTGCCTTCATGCTGCTCTAAAACCTACATAATACATAGCAGGGGAATTAAGAGTTCACTGTATTAAGAGCTTTTTTCTGGTACTAGAAGGTTCATAACACTCAGACCATCTCTTATACTACAAATGCAACAGCATATCCCCTGGTTGCCCTTTCACTGAGACCAAGTTAGAAATATTGCTAGGAAGGACAGCAAAACTTTGGAAGGATGGTCAACATGATTCTCCTGGTAAGAAGTAGACCGCTTTTTACCAGCGCTGTGACTGGTTTCTGCAGTAAAGAATTTGTCATTCAAGAGACCTTGCACATTGTGCTGATGTGAAATTACTAAAAAGACTGCTCCTAATGAAACTGCTGCTGAACAGACAGAAAGTTTCAATCCTGAGGCTTTACAGAAGGCACTGTACATTGCCTAGGCTTCTTGGTTTATACAGGTGTGTGTCCTCTGTAGCAGAGTAGGTGTGTTCATCCTTCCTCCCAACTCTCAACTGATAGTGCTGCATCCAGTTTTCCTTTCTTTTTTCTATGCTTTTTCCTAGGATGTGACTCAGTGCTTTTCAGAAGGCAGAGCCTTTGTCTGCATCATTCTCCCTGCCAATCGTTTATATCACCTGCTTGATCCAGAGTTGGGAGTGACTCATTTTTCTCATCCAAACACATGTGCACACAATGAGCTGTCTCCCATCTAATGGCCCTTCACAGAAACTTATATGTAGGGTCATGACTGTGTTTTGTTGCAGATGCCCAGTGCCCATCTGTAGAGGACAGTCTCTGTCTGTCTCAGGATTTATATTGTTCTGAATGCTTTAAAAGCTTTGCAAGTGAAAGCAAATGATCTATGTTTTTTTCCCTTCCTCCCTCACTAGCTAATTTTGTGTCTATTATTTACTGTGGGAAAGCTATGCCAAACAAGCAATCTCTGCATTTTGCTCTGAGGATGATTTTTATCCTAAATTTGTTTGTAGAAAACTTGCAGACCTCTTATTCCCCACCTTGCTTTTTCATGTTTGCCCCCTACGTGAAGATTCCATTTTGATAGCTTCCCTTAAACTGCATAGAGACACTTCTGGTGGGGCGAAGTAACTCAAATTTGTATATGAATTACTGAAATTTAGTCTGCTGTAGTGCAGGCTTCTGAATTAGTCCACCTCTTCTTTTGCCCTGTTAGAGTCAATGGAAAGATGTAAGCACTTCCCAGCAGTAATTCGGCTCATGCTGAATAAGACAGCTACCATAGGTCACGTGACTTGCAATTGAGAAAAGCGAAAGACAAACAGCTTTGATGCAGATGTCTACATTTTGTAGATGTCTATCATCACGGTGCCTTACATAAATTAAAGGTAGTAAACTAGAGGTGCTGCAAACCAGAGAGGCAGGAATCACCAAATAGACGGGTTATAACACTGCCACAAAATTGTAGCATTTTAATTCCACATTTTAATTCTTCTGCTTAGAGTTCATTCAACCTTAGCCTTGGATATAACAACTCTATATCTACTTATATAGTTACACAGCCAAGTGTGAAGTTATGTACTCCTGTCTCACAGACTCCTCCAACACCTTCTCAGAGCTGCTGGCATGATCAGAAAAAAGGCAGGCAACTGCATTTACCAGTGACACCTGATTGTGCTGGAAGAACAGTATTAGTAAGACCAAAGAGGCTGAATGTATCTGTCTCCAGGCACCTGTTTTGATATTCTGACTGCAAGTGGGATAGCAAAGGAAGAATGGGACAAGATGAGGGCAAGAGCTTTGCTTCAGGGCTCACCAGGATACTGGACAGACTACCGGGATGGCTGTGACCCTTCCTGTCAGGAAACATATCCACATTATCCTGTCTCACACATCTTCTCTGCTCATCCTTTGCATCAGTGTGAACTGGTTGCAATGTTTGTGATATTGTGTGGTGGACAGGCCCGGAAGAGGGGACCCAACATACAAAATGTCGGCAGTAAAGAAAGATGTGAGGTTTTCAGGATGCCAGAAAAAATAACTGAAGGAAGCAAGGTTCTGTAGAAATATTCAAGTGATGCCTCAGAGAGCTGAGGATATCCGTTTCCCTCTTGTGTCTCTCAAGGACCTGAGGACAATGAGCTGAGAGCCTGTCTGTAGAAAACAAACCTTGACATTTTGTCACACCTAGGTTGAATTTTGATGATGTTCTCAACAAGGCTGAGTCAGACTTCTCACTACTTGTTGCGTAAATGAACCTGCATTGCTTGTCTTTGTGCTCTAGGGACCTTGAAAGTAGATGGCCTTGGACGAGCCCATTTCCCAAGCAAGGCACAAAATTTTGGTGCCTTTTGGGGCTCCCTTGAGTTAATCATTGGCAACATGTTTTGGTACTGTTCTAGGAAGAGACCAAAAAGCAGGTGACATTTAAGAGCATGACAGTCCTGCTGCCTTATTCCAGAAGTGGCACGTCCTTTGCTGGCCTGATGACAATGCGTCCTCCTGCCGACTCACTGGGGTGCAGATGGGCAGAGCCACTGGTGGGAGGAATGTCCTGATCAGCAGGCAACACTTTCAAGGCTTCAGTATCTCCAGGCAATATTTTTTCTCCTGCTTAGAATACCATGTTTTCTTTAATCCATTTATTCCTGATCTGCCTTTCCCCTAGTCCTCACAGTCCCTGAACACTGTAACAAATCTGCTCTTATTTGTTGTTAAAACAATGTCATTTTTTTCACAAGACAAACCAGAAATGCATGGCACAAAGTTATCCAGCTCTTGTTCCACCTCTTTTTTTCAGGAAGCATGAAATATTTCAGAAATTTCTCTATATGATTAAGAGTAAGCACTAAAGACAGTGCATAAGAGTGCCTCACCTTTCTCTCTTCCAGCAAAAGCTTGTTTTCATGGTGATAGCAAGAAAGAGGTACCAGGACATTCTCAGTACAGATTTTCAGAGGAATGAGAGTAGACATGATTGAAATGAATCCACATGGCCTTTGTTCATTTAACGTCACATTTTTCTACTTCAGGTTTCATCCCTTTTGTGATATGAAAAATGTTACTTTTCTCTTGAGTTTTGATTTTATCTTGATTCCATGCCGATATTTTCAATTATAAAATAGGATAATGTAAACCCCCATGAATAAATCTAGTGAGCATTAATATAAGATTGTTTTGCCTTACCTTTTCAGGCAGTAATCTGAAATTCTATGAGAAGAAAAGATAACAAGAGAGAGACACGAAATGGAGTAATAAAAGATTAATTTTATGAATCTTTGTTCTGTTTCAAGAAATCTTTTAGGTTTGTGATATAACACATTGGGAACATCGCAGTTCCCGGGGGTATTAAGGGATGGGAAACCATTTCTGTAAGAGGCCTTGGAACCGCAGAC
>NW_010398597.1:23972-28404 GCF_000710305.1 Buceros rhinoceros silvestris
CAGCAGGAAATGTTGCCTCAGTTTCTGCAACCCTTTCTCAATTTCACTTCTTACTAGTAACTTGTTTTGCGCCACATTTATGACAGACCTTCCAGTGCCATTTCTCTAGACTCTCGAGAAATCTGATCGCTGCTGGATAGGACCATATCAGTATAGTTGGGCACTAATTTTAGTAAGATGTGTTTGCAGTTCATGGCAAAAGAAATCATAGAGTTATAGAATGGTTTGGGTTGGAAGGAACATTTAAAGGTCAGCTAGTCCAACCCCCCTGCAACAAGCCGGGACATCTTCAGTTTGATCAGGTTGCACAGAGTTCTAACCACCTCTCTGGGCAACCTGTTCCAGAGTTTCACCACCCTCACCACAAAACAATTCTTAAGTACCTTTCCTCTCTGTCTGTTTTAATATTGGTTTGGTGATCCTTGTACTTTACAACCATGCACAAACGTATATGATTCTGTTCTGAGAAGTCAGAAAGACTTGCGCTCACTGCATGGTTTGGAAATTAAGCCCCCAAATGGCCATATAATTGAATGCTCACTTCCATTCCCTACGACTTACCACCAGTTGAAAGTTTCCCAATTATCCACAAGTTGTGAGAGCATGAGCCTGCTTTTCTAAAGTTGCAAAGAAGAGAGAGGGGAGAGACATCAATTTCACCAAAGGCCCTGCCAAGTGTACCTGGCCCCAGTGAACCCCCTCTGGGGGGTTCATTCCTGAGATGTGCCTATGGGGTCTGCTGAACACAGCATTGCCACCTGTGGCAGTGTGTGGATAAGGACATCTGTCCTTCAGAAATGAAGTGGGACCACCAACTGTTCCCACAGGTCAGTGAACACAAACCTCAAAATAGCTATAGGTATTCCTCTCCAATGACCTGCATGATTTGGTCTGGTGACCTAGTGCTTTTGTTTATTTTTTTTTTAGGTTATAAAATATGCTTATCCTGCCTCTGTAAGCAAGTGTGTAAATCTGAGAGTTGCAGTTCAAGAAATCCACTAAAAAATGCTAATTAAAGGACTACTAATAAATCCCCTCTTGCCTTTAGATACCTGAACCCTTCCAAACATACTTAGAGGTGCAGGTTTGCACATTCTGTTAGGAACCTGCTAAGCTAGCCTGGCATACTAGCCAGATTTTTAAGGTACTCTGTGAAGATTATAATCCTCTTCCTTCTGGGAGCAACTTTATTACCCCAGGGAAGCAGCTGAGTCAAGATTGTGCCAATATTTCCATCACAGCATTAGCTCTCTTTTTTTCAAGTCTTCATGAAAAAGAAGTAATTTTGTCCCGTAATTAAGAATCAAATATCTTCTCATGGCAGCAGATTTTGTTTATGATTTTCACACAAATATTTTTGACAGCGTTGACATTTTTACGAGCATGACTAACCACACATTTATCCAGTTTCATTTTGTATTTTTTTGGCACTTAAATGTGCTAAAGATAATGTAAGCTAAAGAATTCCTAAGTCTGGCAAGCAGTTTACTACATGCCAGGAACTGTTTTCATTTATTTTAAAAGAAAAGTAGATGGCCAAGATACTGAATTTGAAATGGCACCAGCTGAGCTTGCATTGCAGTGACTGTGACAAAGGATATTCTTGTCATAGAAGACTTTCTCAGTATCTGGTTTCATTCAAGACTTTCCTTCACACTTTCTTTGTCGTGTTGGGGTAGCACAAACTTTACAGCTTTGGTCTCTTTCTCTGTGAAATGAAGTTCATTACCTTCTTCACAGGAGTATCTGCAGTTTGAATCATTAAACTCATGCAATGCTGAGGAAGGAAAGAACTTTATAGCTTGGAAAGGACAGGAGGGTGCCTGCACTCAGCATGAGTACGTATGATGCTCACAGTCCTGGTGTACATGGCTTTACCCAGCAGCCAGCTAAAGACACAGATACCTTTACTTGCCTGAAAATTTATTTGCATACCTCCCTGCGGTATCCATCCTGCTTCTTGTGAATGCCACTGCTTCTCAGGAAGCCATCTCAGACAGCTGAGGAAATACTCAAGTATTTACTGTGTACATCACACAGCAGCATCCTTACTAAAGGAATTGCTTCTCAAGACTTTCCTGCCCATGCCCAGTGTGTTTCTCTGGTGGGGATATCGTACTTGCAACATGTGTATTCCAGAGGTAATACCTGCCAGCACCTCCCACACAGTAGCCTCCAAGATATTTGTTTATTGTCTGGTTTAAGTGCTAAGGACGTGAATGATGTCTTGCAAACGGCTGCAAGCAAACTGCAGGCAAATGCTGTCATTTATAATGGCATCATCTGACAGTTTTAATGAGTCTGATAGCTGTGTGTTACTGACCCCACAAACCCCCTGTCACTGTACCCTGGTGCCACCTTGAGCTCTCTCTGCCCCCTCCAATATCTTCTGCTTTTTAGTATGCCAGTACTACACTCCTGCAGAGCAGCTGCCTGTTTGGCATGACTCATGCCAGACATTTGGCTATTTTGGACAAATGGGGATATGCTATTTATCCCAAATAGCTGCCTGCCTTGGATAGCACATTGTCCTGAATAATGGAAGTACTATCAGCCTAAAAATCCTTTAGAATTCTTCTGCCTGCACCCACATATCACGGCAAAGAAACCAGGAAATAGCACGCAAATAACTATTAATACAGCAGATGACGAGAGATGCACTTTTGCAGTGATAACTTGGTTTGACTTGGTTGCACCCCCACCACAGGCAAGGAGAACACCTTTCATGAGTACAGGGTCTGACCGGCAGCTCCTCCAGAGCCTTGTGCCCCAGCCCTGGAGGAGCCCTCAGAAAAGGTGCAGGTACCTTGATGTCTTCTCTAGAACCATCACTGGTCCCTGGCTCCCCACAGGCAGCCTTGCTGTGGAAACATTTCTGAACACCTTTATAAGTTGTTGATTCACACACTGGAAAGAGCAATGTTGGGTTTGAAAATCTGCAGGAGATATTCTGCTCACAGAAATTAAAAACCAGGCCATTTGGGTAGAAATTAGGACTTCTTTTGCTTTGTTTACCTGGGGATGTCAGGTACAGGATGTGAAATCCAAGGGGTGACCTGAGTATAGTGTCTGAGGCACAGCTCGAGGGGACTTGAAAGAATTTTCTGTCTTGACACAGACCTCCTGGGAGAGGGTTTTTTTTTTTCTTTTTGCCTTTTTTTTTTTTTTAAGGTTTCATGATCTTTTAATGGGCTCATTGTAATTTATAGTAGATTGTTGCCTAATGATGAATGATGTAGTTTTCTAATGATGGATTTGGTTACAGTGTGTGTGTTGTAGAGTGAGAGATGATTTTATCTTGTTCTGATGGAGGACTCAGGTTACCAAGAAACCTTTATAGCTTTATCAATCCACCAGTGGAATCACCAGTTTAAAACACGGGATTTTTTTTACTTTCTCTTCTAAACCTTACTGAATTTTAAAACACCTTTTAAACCTGATTAAACTTGATTTGTTATCTTTTACATTGATAAAATTTCCATCAGTTTCAATGCATGGAGGGAAGAGCATTGGGTGTGAAAATAATGTGGGGTCAAACCCAGAGAGAAAGGTACGTAGACAGACCTACAGCAAGGCCAGTGTCCTTGGTGAACATAAGGGTGATCTGGTGATAGCTAGTGGTGGTAGCTAGCAGAGGGAATCAATAGTGAGTGGAAGACTATCACATGGATTAACCTGCCAGGCTTGTTTTTGGAATCTGTTCTCCATTCACTTCAATGACTCATGGGCATCCCTTCCCCCTTCAAGCTATTCACTTGAATAGCTTTCATTTATTTTGCTTGTGTTTGGGAAAATATGTTTTTACGTTTCTAACATCCTTTATAATTTCCTGAGATTTAGTGTGTTAATTTATGTGTTAACCAGTAGGGTAATCTTTTTTTGTTGTATTTATAATCTAATTGAGAACTGTGCCAATTTCCTATCAAATCAGATCCATATAATTTGGATACATGTATATGTAGCTAATTTGCTATTGTTCACTAGCATTATTCTGTCCACTGATTGACTTCTGTAAATATTTTAAAAAAATATATAGTAAAATTGGCTAATATTTTGTTCTTTGTCTTGGACAGTGATGCTTGCAAAATCCTTTAAAATTTTAACATTAAAATATGAAATTAGTAAATGAAAATGTGGCATTCAAATACACTATTTTGCAAAGGTGTGTAACATCTGCCAAAATCATCTGTTTGCCTGTGAGAATAACCAGAAGAGTTCTGTATCTCTCATTGCTATCTTTTTCTGCACCAATGTTACCAGTATGCTCATAGAATTTTGAATTTTGAAACATTTTGTTATTATAGTAATGGTTATTGTTGTTCCCACTACATACCCTGTCAGAAGGTTTTAAAAATTTATGTCTTGGTTCAGGAAAAAAAAAAAAAGGGGGGGGGGGGGGGGAGGGGGGAAAGAAAAAAAAAAAAAAGGAAAA